>NW_026947511.1:52836700-53037761 GCF_034190915.1 Cavia porcellus | reverse complement strand
ACCCTAACCCTAACCCTAACCCTAACCCTAACCCTAACCTAACCCTAACCCTAACCCTAACCCTAACCCTAACCCTAACCCTAACCCTAACCCTAACCCTAACCCTAACCCTAACCCTACCCTAACCCTATCCTAAATACTGTCCTACCCTAACCCTAACCCTAACCCTAACCCTAACCCTAACCCTAACCTCCTAACCCTAACCCTAACCCTAACCTCACCCTACCCTAACCCTAACCCTAACCCTAACCCTAACCCTAACCCTACCCTAACCCTAACCCTAACCCTAACCCTAACCCTAACCCTAACCCTAACCCTAACCCTAACCCTAACCCTAACCCTAACCCTAACCCTAACCCTAACCCTAACCCTAACCCTAACCCTAACCCTAACCCTAACCCTAACCCTAACCCTAACCCTAACCCTAACCCTAACCCTAACCCTAACCCTAACCCTAACCCTAACCCTAACCCTAACCCTAACCCTAACCCTAACCCTAACCCTAACCCTAACCCTAACCCTAACCCTAACCCTAACCCTAACCCTAACCCTAACCCTAACCCTAACCCTAACCCTAACCCTAACCCTAACCCTAACCCTAACCCTAACCCTAACCCTAACCCTAACCCTAACCCTAACCCTAACCCTAACCCTAACCCTAACCCTAACCCTAACCCTAACCCTAACCCTAACCCTAACCCTAACCCTAACCCTAACCCTAACCCTAACCCTAACCCTAACCCTAACCCTAACCCTAACCCTAACCCTAACCCTAACCCTAACCCTAACCCTAACCCTAACCCTAACCCTAACCCTAACCCTAACCCTAACCCTAACCCTAACCCTAACCCTAACCCTAACCCTAACCCTAACCCTAACCCTAACCCTAACCCTAACCCTAACCCTAACCCTAACCCTAACCCTAACCCTAACCCTAACCCTAACCCTAACCCTAACCCTAACCTCTTCCCTAACCCTAACCCTAACCCTAACCCTAACCCTAACCCTAACCCTAACCCTAACCCTAACCCTAACCCTAACCCTAACCCTAACCCTAACCCTAACCCTAACCCTAACCCTAACCCTAACCCTAACCCTAACCCTAACCCTAACCCTAACCCTAACCCTAACCCTAACCCTAACCCTAACCCCTAACCCTAACCCTAACCCTAACCCTAACCCTAACCCTAACCCTAACCCTAACCCTAACCCTAACCCTAACCCTAACCCTAACCCTGTCTTCTTCCCTCTTCCCTAACCCTAACCCTAACCCTAACCCTAACCCCTAACCCTAACCCTAACCCTAACCCTAACCCTAACCTAACCCTAACCCTGACCCTGACCCTGACCCTGACCCTGACCCTGACCCTGACCCTGACCCTGACCCTGACCTTGACCCTGACCCTAACCCTAACCCTAACCCTAACCCTGACCCTGACCCTGACCCTGACCCTGACCCTGACCCTGACCCTAACCCTATACCCTAAACCCTGACCCTGACCCTGACCCTGACCCTGACCCTGACCCTAACCCTAACCCACAACAAAATGAAAAGACAAATGCAACTTACTGGATTCTGTGGGATGCAATGAAAGCCATCCTCAGAGGAAAATTTACTGCACTGAGTTCCCACATCATGAAAACAGAATGAATACAATAAATAACCTGATGCTACACCTCAAAGAGCTAAAAAAAAGAAGAGCAAGTCAAGCCCAAAGCCAAAAGAAGAGAGAAAATTATAAAAATCAGAGCAGAAATCAATGCAATAGATATTAAGAAGACAATCCAAAGAATCAATGAATCAAAACCTGGTTCTTTGAAAAAATAAATAAAACCAATAAGCTCCTAGCCAATCTTATTTTAAAAGGGGAAGAAAAAGTTCAAATTCATGCAATAAGGAATGAAAGAGGAGAAATCACTACAGACCCTATAGAAATACAGAAAATCATCAAAACCTATTTCAAAAAACTCTACTCTCAAAGGTTTGATAACACAGAGGAAATGGACAGATTCCTAGAAGAATACGAAGTACCAAAGCTAGGTCATGAAGATGTAAAACTACTGAATAACCCAATTTCTATTAATGGGATCAAAAACATAATTAAATCCTTACCTGCAAAGAAGAGCCGAGGCCCAGACGGATTCACTGCAGAATTCTAAAAGAGATACAAAGAAGACCTAATGCCAACACTCCTCAAAATCTTCAATGAAATTGAAAGGGAAGTAATCCTTCCTAAATCATTCCTAGAAGCAAATATTACTCTAGTACCAAAACCTGAAAAGGACCCAACTGAAAAAGAGAACTACAGACCATTCTCCCTAGTGAACACAGATGCAAATATCCTCAATAAAATACTGGCAAATAGGATGCAGCAAATCATTAAGTAGATCATACACCATGACCAAGTGGATTCATCCCGGGCATGCAAGGATGGTTCAATATACATAAATCAATAAATGTAATACACCATACCAATAGAGCAAAAAGTAAGAACCACATGATCATTTCTATAGATGCAGAAAAAGCTTTTGACAAGGTCCAACATTCATTCATGATAAGAACCTTGCAGAAAATTGGAATAGATCGTCTGTACCTCGATATAATAAAGGCGATCTATGACAAACCAACAACCAATATCATACTAAATGGCCAAAAATTGAAGGCGTTTACTTTAAAATAAGGCACAAAACAAGGATATCCCTTATCACCACTCCTATTAAATATAGTGCTGAAGCAATTAGAGCAATTAGACAAGAGAGAGAAATAAATGGCATAAAGACAGGAAAAGAAGTTAAGCTACCATTATTTGCAGAAGACATGGTATTCTATATAGAAGATCCCCAAACTCCATTGAAAGACTGCTAGATATAATAAATAAATTCAGTAATGTAGCTGGATATAAAATCAATACTGAAAAATCAATAGTATTCCTATACAATAACAACAAAGTCACAGAGAGAGAAATAAGAGAAGCTACACCCTTCACACTAGCAACCAAAAAAATGAAATATCTAGGAATTGCTCTCATGAAAGAAGTGAAAAACCTGTACAAGGAAAATTACAATACACTGAAAAATGAAACTGAAGATGATCTCAGAAAATGGAAAGACATCCCTTGCTCATGGATAGGAAGAACAAACATTGTGAAAATGGCCATTCTCCCAAAACTGTTATACAGATTCAATGCAATCCCAATAAATATACCGTCAACATACTTCACAGAACTTGAGAAGTTACTCCTAAAATTCATCTGGAGAGAGAAGAGACCTAGAATAGCAAGGACAGTTTTAAGCAGCAAAGGCAAGGCAGGAGGCATCACAATCCATGACTTGAAGTTATACTACAAAGCAACAGTAGTAAAATCGACATGGTACTGGGACCAAAACAGAGCTGAAGATCAGTGGAATAGATTACAAGATACAACCTCAACTACATACAAATTCAACCACCTTATCTTCGATAAAGTGGCCAAACATGTTCACTGGGAGAAAGACAGTCTCTTTAATAAATGGTGCTGGAAAAACTGGCTCTCCATATGCCAAAAACTGAAACTAGACCCATGCCTATCACCAGGTACTAAAATAAAATCTAAATGGATCAAAAATCTAAATATTAAAACAGAGACACTAAATTTATTGGAAGACAAATTGGGTAAAAACCTTGAAGATATAGGAGTAGATAGAGAATTCATGAATAGGACTCAAACCACATGGGAAATACTTCCCAGAATCAATAACTGGGATCACCTCTTATTAAAAAGTTTCTGAACATCCACGAAATCTCCAGCACAGTGAAAAGAAAACCCACAAAATGGGAAAAATCTTAGTGAACTGCCCCTCAGACAAAGGACTTCTGTCTAAAACATATAAAGAATTAAAAAATCAGACCCCCAAGATTCAAAGACCCAATCCAAAAGTGGGCACCTGAGATGAATAAACAATTCTCTGACGAAGAAATACAAACGGCAAATAAATATTTCAAGAAGAACTGAAGGCATCATACCACATTGATAAATGTGCACCCATGTTTATAGCAGCACAATTTTGTAATAACCAGATCTTGAAAACAACCTAAGTATCCACCAACTGAAGAATGAATAAAAAAGTTGTGGTATTTTTTACAAATGGCAAATAAATACATGAAAAAATGTTCATTATCATTGGTCATTAGAGAAATGCAAATTAAAACCACACTGAGATTCCATCTCACTCCTGAAATGATGGCCAGGATCAAGAAAACCAACCACAACAAATGCTGGAGAGGCTGTGGGGAAAAAGGAACTCTCCTACACTGTTGGTGGGAGTGTAGACTGGTACAACCTTTGTGGAGGTCAGTCTGGAGATTTCTCATAAAGCTGGGATTGGAAGTCCCATTTGTTCCAGCTATTCCACTTCTAGGCATATTCCCAGAAGAACTGAAAACATCATACCACAGTGATATATGTTCACCTATGTTTATAGCAGCACAATTTGTAATCGCCCGATCTTGGAAACAACACAAATGTCCATCAACTGAGGAATGGATAAAAAAGTTGAGGTATTTCTATACAATGGAGTATTACTCAGCTATAAAGAAGGATCACACTGAGATATTTATCAATAATGAGCACAGCTTGAGACCATGCTCATAAGTGAAATAAATCAATCTCGCATGTGTGAATACCGAATAGTTTCCCTAATGTACGTAATAACTCAAATATATAAAATATGTGGTAATCATGGTTCCCCATTATGTGGCCTTGAAGCCTTATGAAGTTTTCACTTATTAATTGGAATGATTTTATTATGGGCTGCTTGATCTTATTGCCTGTGATGAAATGAACAGCTCTTTTGAAGAAAATAAGTCATCATAATGCTAGTGCTGATTTACTATCATCTTGCTTTGAAACCCCCCAATCTATGACTCTTCTGTCTCTATTGGTTTTATCATGATGTATCTTGCTGGATTTATTATATGTGATAGTATAAACAAAATTGTTATAGGCAAAGAGATAATATGGAAACCATTGTTCATTTTCTGTTAGCTGGTTCTAAATACCCTACAATGCTTTCACCCACTTGAATGGTTTTACATTGACTTGATATGTTTGAAGCTATAGTATATGAAGTTATATTCAAATATCTCAAGGAAAAAGACACTATGGTGACAACTATTAAGTTGGGTTATTTGGTGGTGAAGCACTAGGTTGCTGAAACTGTCATGCTTTGACCTGTATTGTTATGTTGTTATGTCCTCTTTTATCTCAATCTCTCCCTTATTCATTAAAAAATTATTTAGTTGTTTTTATGACTTTTTAATTAAGGGGAAAATCAAAAAAAATTAGCAGGATATATTATAGTAACTTTTTTGATTTCCTATTAACCTGATTTGAAGTCCTGTAATACTCCCACTATCTGGTTTTGACTGATTAGACTCTTCTGTTCTGTATGATAGTATCAAGTTTGAGGGTATAGACAACTACTTTGAAGGCAATAAGATTCACTATGATGCCCATTCTGGTTTGACTATTATCTTCTTTGCAAATCCTGTAATGCTTACAAGGTTTAGGTTTTATTGGTCTTGTTCTCTACTGTTTTGTTCAACTTTATAATACCTAATGAGATAGACAATTCTTTTTAGGGAAGCAAGAGGCATTATGGTAACCATTGTTGATAACCTTGTACTCTGTTTTTACATCATGTGCTATGTCTATCCTTGGTTTTGACTGATAGCTTTGTTTTGCCATATTTGACTTTATTCTCTTCCAAAAAAAGTAATAAGAACTAAGGAGTAATAAAACCCAAAATGTGTAAATTTTGTTGTAAAAAAGAAAGGAAAAAAAGTGCTCTAAAGGATACAACTGCAAGTGTGTTTAGGGGTCTTAAATAGATGACCATATTAATGGTTTTGGTTGGACCATTGAACACAACTGTTTTCAGTCTCACTGTTTGAATGTCCACTTTGTATGCTTTGATACTGTGACTTGAGAAACTATCTCTAAGATGATAATGTATAATCTATTAACTGGTGATTTCTTACTGTTTTTTAAATGTAGGTCTGTGTTACTTGTACCCTTACACCACTTTGTTTTGTTTTGTTTTTTCTCTTTTTCCTTTTAAAAAAATTAATAAAAAAGTTGTGGTATTTTTATACAATAGAGTACTACTCAGCTATAAAGAATGATAATATTGAACCATTTATAAATAAATGGACGGAGCTTGAGACCATACTCATAAGTAAAATAAATCAAACTCACATGTATAAATAACGAATAGTTTCCCTAGTGTAAGAAATGATAAAAATGCATAAAAGTATGTGGTGATCATGATTCCCAATCATATTGGTTTGAAGCCATATAATGTTTTCACTCATTAACTGCAATGTTTTTAACCTGGGTTGTTCGATTTTAGTATCTATGATAGTACAAATAGCTATTTTGAAGAGAACAACACAACATAAAAGCCAGTGCTGATTTAGTATCATCTTGTTTTGAAATCCCATCAAGCTGTGGTACATCTGTTTCCACTGGTTTTAACATGTTGTATCTTACTATATTTCACTATATGCTATAGTATAAACAAAATCCTTTTTTTATTTAAAGAAAGATTAAACAAAACAGAAAATAGGTAGAAATAGTACATACATTCAGAGGAAAAAAAGAGTAAGAAATCACTAGTTGATGTTGTCATTTTACAAATAGTTGTTCAAGGTACAAAAATGGAACATGTAAAGTGGGAATTCAAACTGAGAGACTGCAAAAAGTTCTAATCAACTGTCCAACAAAAACTTAGTAACATGGTTGTCAATCCTATATACGTAAACATACATGCAGTTATCCATATCTTCATTTATGTTTAGATTAAACAAACTAAAGCAGGTTAAAATCATTTTGAACAAAGAATAATAGTATTGCTGGATTTCATTTCATGACACTCCAT
The DNA here is from genome assembly GCF_034190915.1 of Cavia porcellus. Taxonomy (NCBI): domain Eukaryota; kingdom Metazoa; phylum Chordata; class Mammalia; order Rodentia; family Caviidae; genus Cavia; species Cavia porcellus. Next base: position 53,030,843 of record NW_026947511.1, on the reverse strand, counting down.
GATCAGCACTGGGTACTGTAATGTCTTCTTTTTAAAACTGAATTTAAAGAAAGACTAAAAAAACAGAAATGGGTAGTAATAATACATACTTTCAAAGAAAAATAAACAGTAAGAAATCACTAGTTGATGATTTCAGATTGTCTTCTTACAAATAGTTATTCAAGATACTAAATTGGAGTATATAAAGTGGGGATTCAAACAGTGAGACTGCAACCAGTTCTGTTCAACTATCCAACAAAAACTTAGAAATATGGTTATCAATCCTCGATACTTAAACATATATGCAGTTACCCATATCTTCAGTTATGTTGACTTTCAATAAACCCAAGCAGGCTAATATCACTCTGAACAAAGAATAACACTGTTGCTGGGTTTCACATTATGACACTCCAGGATCAGCACTGGGTATTTTAGTGTCTCCTTTTCTTAAAAGGATCTGTTCATTTCATCAACTGTCATAAGATCAGTTCTCATAAATTGTTCATAGATTCTACACATGCATAGGTCTTACCATGTATTTTTTTTAATTTTGAAAGTAGCAATTGTGCAACGGCATAAGACAGAACAAAGCCAATCGAGACAATGCTGTGAAACAGAACAAAGCCAATCAAGACAATGCTGTGAAACGGTACAGTATTTCGCAGTAGGATACTGGGATAGTAGTACTAAGTACTATGGTATATCTCTTTAATTTGACAACAGCTATCCAGTCAATTACGTATTGTTAAACCAAACCAAAAATAGAACATTGTAAAATGAATTGAGAATACTGAATAGAGCAAAAGAAATATAACAAAAAATGAAAACAACCTATGCCTTCAAACAGAAGATAGAAGGAAATCCCCTATATTTGCTATACTAAATATGGTCATCCTCCCAAGAGATGTTGAAATATGTATCCCCAGTAGGTAAGGGGGGAGGGGGCAGGTGGAAGAAGGGTGCTTGATTTTCAGCTCTCGTGGAAGTTGGCTTACAGATAATGGTTCTCCTCCAGGCCCAAACTGCAGGTGCTTATCAAGAGGGCAAGTGAATAAGCTGCCCGGATCCCTTCATGGCCGGAACTCTGGAGCTCTGTTCTCCTCCTGGCCTGCGTTGCACTGTCTTGAAATGCTTGATGTTATAGCACATGAAGTTACACTCAAATAATTCAAGGAAAGAGGCACTATGGCAACTACCATTATGTTAGATTATCTGGTGGTGAAACACAATGGTGCTTGAATGGTTCGGTTCTGCCCTGCATTGTTCTGTTGCAATGTCCTTTCTTGGACCCATACTACCACCACTGGGGACCAGAAGGTGTGCATCCAGCTGAGCAGAGGCCAGCCCTGCTGCAGCCTGTCCCACCCGGGACCCATACTACCACCGCTGGAGACCAGAAGGTGCACATCCAGCTGAGCAGAGGCCGGCCCTGCTGCCGCCTCTCCCATCTGGGACCCATACTACCACTGCTGCGGACCAGAAGGTGCACATCCAGTTGAGCGGAGGCCGGCCCTGCTGCTGGCTCTCCTGCCCAGGACCCATCCTACCACCCTACTGTCCAGAAATCAAGCAATAGGGGGCACCTACATCCGCGTCCCGTGTGTCTGGAGGACTGAGGATATCTCAGCGCAGGGGAGCAACACAGATTCCAGAAGCCCTGCTCCCTGTGGTAAGTGCTCAGTGCACTCTGCCCAAAGCCCAGACTGTTTGGGACCCTCCAGGATTCCGGGTGCAGTGAAGTGGATAAGTGGTTTGAGACATCTACATCCGCCTCCCCATCCCGGCTGCACTAGGAGAACTGTGGAGCTTTCAACAAGCAGGGGGATGTACAGTGTCCCTGAAGCCCAGCTTATCTTGAACTATGGAGTTCTAAACAGGCAGAAGAGGGCCATTGGTTCTACAGGCCCAGTGGCTTGGAGTAATGGGGTGCCAGAGTCTCAGAAGCTGTGAACATACAAGGGGATTTCCAACAGACCTTGAGGAAGCTTTCAAATAACACTTGAAACACAGAAATATAGGAAAATAACAAAATGAAAGACCAAATTACAACCTCAAACCTCCAGTCCATCTCAAGAAACCCTAGGAGCATTGTATATAGAAGAAAATATATGCCATTCACATGTCGGACACAATAGCTACTGAAATTAGCAAGCAACTCCACCAATCTGTAAAGAAATTAAAACTCGAAATAATCTCCCAGGTAAAAGAAGAAATGATGAAAGAGATTCTGAATATACCTAAAGAAAACACAGTTAAAAAATTGGAGGAACTAAACAAAAAGATAGAATCCCTAGATGAGCAATATAAGAAACAAACAGAAAACATAATGCAGATGCACAGAGATATACAGGAAATAAAAAACTCCACTGAAAGTTGTAAAAACCACCTCAATGAAAGTAAAGATAGAAATTCAGACCTTGAAGACAGGATTGCAGCTAGGGAACAGGAAAGGATAGATCTTTTAAAAATAACAAGGAATCAGGAAACAACAATTCAACAACTGCAAGATGATGCAAAGAAGAATAACATAAGAATGATAGGGATTAATGAAAAAGAAGGAGACAACATAAAGGATGTCAAGAGGATATTTAGAGAAGTAATAGCTGAAAATTTCCCAAGCATGAGATCAGAAACTGACATCAGGATCAGTGAAGCATATAGAACTCCAAATAGTCATAACCAAAATAAAACTACACCCAGACATACAATAATCACCATCCCAGAAATCCAACACAAGCATAGATTATTAAAAGTTTTCAGAGAGAAAAGACAGATCACTTATAAAAGAAAACATATCACAATCACAGCAGACTTCTCAGCACAAACAATAAAGTCAAGAAGAGCATGGAGTGGAGTATTCCAGATCCTAAAGCAAAATGATTTCTAACCTAGACTGCTGTATCCTGCAAAAATATCATTCAAAAATGATGGTGAAATATGATATTTCCATGACAAAGAACAGCTGAAGAACTTCATGAACACCAAACCAACCTTGCAAAAAACATTGAAAGACAGTTTAGATACACAAAGGAAAAAAACCACTAAGCAAAGCAGATAATTAAACAGAACAGAAAGATAAAGATGCAACAGCAGAGAGATAACATGTCAACAATAAACCAGCATTTAACAGTAATAACCATTAATGTAAATGGTCTCAATGCACCAATCAAAAGAAACAGACTAGCAGAATGGATCAAGACACAAAATCCAACCATATGCTGTTTACAGGAAACCCATCTAACCCAGAAGGATACTCACAGACTGAAAGTCAAAGGATGGAAAACAATTCTTCATGCAGCAGGAATCCAAAAAAAGGCAGGAGTAGCCATTCTGTTTGCAGACAATGTGAACTTTAAACCAAAAATGACCATAAAGGATAAAGAAGGTCACTACATACTCGTAAGGGGAAAACTCCAAGAGGAAGAGATAACTATCTTAAATATATATGCACCAAACTCCAGAGCACCCAGTTATATAAAACAATTATTAACAGAAATGAAAACTCAAATTATCAGTAACACAATTGTAACAGGAGACCTTAATATGCCATTGACACCAAGGGACAGATCAAGCAGATAGAAAATGAGCAAAGAAATAACAGAACTGAATCATACCTGTGAACAAATGGGTTTCATAGACATATACAGAATGTTCCACCCAACAACATCAGAATACACATTCTTCTCAGCAGTACATGGATCATTTTCGAAAATAGACCATATATTAGCTCACAGAACATATTTAAACAAGTGCAAAAGAGCTGAAATCATTCCTTGCATGTTATCGGATCAAAGCGCTCTGAAATTAGAAATTAATGATAAAAGATACTGCAAAAAACCCACAAACACATGGAAACTGAATAACACACTCTTGAGTAATCAGTGGGTTACAGAAGAAATTAAAGAAGCAATTAAACAATACCTAAACGAAAATGAAAATGCAGATACAACTTACCGGAATCTGTGGGATGCAATGAAAGCCATCTCAGAGGAAAATTTATTGCACTGAGTTCCCACATCAGGAAAACAGAACGAATACAAATAAATAACTTGATGCTACACCTCAAACAGCTAGAAAGAGAAGAGCAAGTCAAGCCCAAAGCCAAAAGAAGAGAGGAAATTATAAAAATCAGAGCAGAAATCAATGCAATAGAGACTAAGAAAACAATCCAAAGAATAAACGAATCAAAGAGTTGGTTCTTTGAAAGAATAAATAAAATCGATAAGCCCCTAGCCAACCTTATTAAAAAAAGGGAAGAAAAAGCTCAAATTCATGCAATAAGAAATGAAAAAGGAGAAATCACTACAGACCCAATAGAAATACAGAAGATCATCAACACCTATTTCAAAAACCTCTACTCTCAAACGTTTGATAACACAGAAGAAATAGACAGATTCTTAGAAGCATATGAAGTGCCAAAGCTAGATCAAGAGGATGTAAAACTGTTGAATAACCCAATCTCTGTTACTGAAATTGAAAATGTAATTAAGTCCTTACCCACCAAGAAGCGCCCAGGCCCAGATGGATTCACTGCAGAATTCTACAAGAAATACAAAGAAGACCTAATGCTGACACTCCTCAAACTATTCAATGAAATTGAAAGGGAAGCAATCCTTCCTAACTCATTCCTGGAAGCAAATATTACTCTAGTACCAAAACCTGAGAAAGACCCAACTAAAAAAGAGAGCTATAGACCGATCTCCCGAATGAACACAGATGCAAAAATCCTCAATAAAATATTGGCAAATAGGATCCAGCAAATCATCAAGAAGATTATACACCATGACCAAGTGGGATTCATCCCAGGAATGCAAGGATGGTTCAACATATGCAAATCAATAAATGTAATCCACCATATCAAAAAAGCCAAAAATAGGAATCACATGATCTTTTCTATAGATGCAGAAAAAGCCTTCGATAAGGGCCAACATTTATTCATGATAAAAACATTACAGAAAATTGGAATAGATGGTCTTTACCTCAATATAATAAAGGCCATTTATGAAAAACCAACAGCCAGCATCATACTAAATGGCCAAAAATTGAAAGCCTTTACATTAAAATCAGGCACAAGACAAGGATGTCCTTTATCACCACTCCTATTTAATATAGTACTGGAAGTACTAGCCTGAGCAATTAGGCAAGAAAGAGAAATAAAAGGGGAAAAGATAGGAAAAGAAGAAGTTAAGTTATCATTGTTTGCAGATGACATGATACTCTACATAGAAGACCCCCTAAACTCCATTGAAAGACTCTTAGATAAAATAAATAAATTCAGTAATGTGGCTGGATACAAAATCAATACTCAGAAATCAATAGCATTCCTATACACAAACAACAAAATCACAGAGAGGGAAATAAGAGAAACTGGACTATTCACATTAGCAAGCAAAAAAATGAAATATTTAGGAATTACTCTTATGAAAGAAGTGAAAGACTTATACAGTGAAAACTATAATATGCTGAAAAAGGAAATTGAAGATGACCTTAGAAAACGGAAAGACATCCCTGGCTCATGGATAGGAAGAACAAACATTGTGAAGATGGCCATTCTCCCAAAACTCTTATACAGATTCAATGCAATCCCAACAGAAATACCATCAACATACCTTATAGATCTACAGAAATCACTCCTAAATTTCATCTGGAACCAGAAGAGACCTAGAATCACAAAGGCAATTCTAAGCAGCAAAGACAAAGCAGGAGGCATCACAATCCCTGACTTGAAATTATACTACAAAGCAACAGTAGTAAAATCAACATGGTACTGGAACCAAAACAGAGCTGAAGATCAATGGAATAGATTAGAAGATACAACCACAACTACAAACACACTCAACCACCTTATCTTTGATAAAGGAGCCAAGCAGGTTCACTGGAAGAACGACAGTCTCTTTAATAAATGGTGCTGGAAAAACTGGCTCTCCATTTGCCGAAAACTAAAGCTAGACCCATGTCTATCACCAGGTACTAAATTAAAATCTAAATGGTTCAAAGATCTGAATATTAAAACAGAAACACTAAATCTATTGGAAGACAAATTGGGTAGAAACCTTGGAGACATAGGAGTAGGTAGAGAATTCATGAACAGGACTCAAACCGCACAGGAAATACTTCCCAGAATCAATAACTGGGACCACCTCTTATTAAAAAGTTTCTGCATGTCAAAAGAAATCTCCAGCATAGTGAAAAGAAAACCCACAAACTGGGAAAAGATTTTAGTGAACTCTCTCTCAGACAAGGGACTCTTGTCTAAAACATATAAAGAATTAACTCAGACCTCCAAAATTCAAAGTCCAATAGAAAAATGGGCATCTGAGATAAATACGCACTTCTCAGATGAAGAAATGCAAATGGCAAATAAATACATGAAAAAATGCTCATCATCATTGGTCATTTGAGAAATGCAAATTAAAACCACACTGAGATACCATCTCACTCCTGAAAGAATGGCCAGAATCAAGAAAACCAACAACAAATGCTGGAGAGGCCATTGGGAAAAAGGAACACTCCTGCACTGTTGGTGGGAGTGTAGACTGGTAGAGCCTTTGTGGAGGTCTGTCTGGAGATTTCTCAAAAAGTTGAGATTGGAAATCCCATTTATTCCAGCTATTCCACTTCTAGGCATATTCCCTGAAGAACTGAAAGCATCATACCACAGGGATATATGTGCACCTATGTTTATAGCAGCACAATTTGTAATCGCCAGATCTTGGAAACAACCCAAGTGTCCATCAACTGAGGAATGGATAAAAAAGTTGTGGTATTTCTATACAATGGAGTATTATTCAGCTATAAAGAAGGATCACATTGAGATATTTATCAATAAATGGGCGCAGCTTCAGACCATACTCATAAGTGAAATAAATCAATCTCGCATGTATGAATACCGAATAGTTTCCCTAATGTAAGTAATGATTCAAATATATAAAAATATGTGGTAATCATGATTCCCCATTATGTGGCCTTGAAGCCTTATAAAATTTTCACTTATTAATTGGAAAGGCTTTATTCTGGGCTTCTTGATATGGAAATATTTGAAGCTATAGTATATGAAGTTTTATGCAAATATTTCAAGGAAAAAGACAGACACTATGGTAACTACTATTCTTTAAAAAATTATTTAGTTATTTCTTACGTTTATTTTAATTAAGGGAAAAATTTAAAAAATTAGGATATATAATAGTAACTTTTTGATTTCCTATTAAGTTGTTTTGAATTCCTGTAATACTCCCACGATCTTGTTTTGACTGATTAGACTCTGTTCCATTCTGTATGATAGTATCAAGTTTGAGGGTATAGCCAACTACTTTGAAGGCAATAAGATTCACTAAGATGCCCATTATGGTTTGACTATTGTCTCCTTTGGAAGTCCTGTAATGTTTACAATGCTTAGGTTTTATTGGTCTTGTTCTCTACTGTTTTGTTCAACTTCATAATATCTAATGAGATAGACAATTCTTTTTAAGGAAACAAAAGACATTGTTGATAACCTTGTACTCTGTTTTACATTATGTGCTATGTCTATCCTTGGTTTTGACTGACAGCTTTGTTTTGCCATATTTGACTTTATTCTCTCCCCCCCCCCAAAACAGTAATAAGAACTAAGGAGCAATAAAACCCAAAATGTGTAAATTTTGTTGTAAAAAAGAGAGGGAAAAAAGAGCTCTAAAGGATACAACAGCAAGTGTGTTTAGGGGTGTTAAATAGCTGACCATATTAATGTTTTTGGTTGGATCATTGAACACAACTGTTTTCAGTCTCACTGTTTGAATGTCCACTTTGTATGCTTTGATACTGTGATTTGAGCAACTATTTCCAAGATGATAATATGTAATCTATTAACAGGTGATTTCTTACTGTTATGTTTTTTTTTTGTGGTTCTGTATTATGTGTAACCTTACACTGCTTTGTTTTGTTTTGTGTTTTTCTCTTTTTCCTCTTAAATAAAATAAAATAAAATAAATAATAAGGAACCAGGAAAAAACAATTCAACAACTGCAAGATGATGCAAGGAACAACAACATAATACTAATAGGGATTAATGAAAAAGAAGGGGATAACATAAAGGATTTCAAGAGGATATTTAGAAAAATAACAGCTGAAAATTTCCCAAGCATGAGATCAGAATCTGGCATTAGGTTCAGTGAAGCCTATAGAACTTCAAATAGTCATAACCAAAATAAAACTACACCCAAACATATAACAATCACCATCCGAGAAATCCAACCCAAGAATAGATTATTAAAAGCTGTCAGAGAGAAAAGACAGATCACTTATAAAGGAAAACCTATCAGAATCACAGCAGACTTCTCAACACAAACAAACAATAAAGTCAAGAAGAGCATGGAGTGAAGTATTCCAGATTCTAAAGCAACATGATTTCCAACCTAAACTGATGAACCCTGAAAAACTATCATTCAAAATCAATGGTGAAATATGATACTTAAGTGACAAAGAACAGCTGAAGAACTTCATGAACATCAAGCCAAATCTGCAAAAAATACTGAGAGACAGTTTAGATACAAATAGTAAAAAACTATTAAGCAAAGCAGATAATTAAACAGAACAGAAAGATAAAGATGCAACAGCAGAGAGATAACACGTCAACAATAAACCAGCATATAACAGTTATAATCATTAATGTAAATGGTCTCAATGCACCAATCAAAAGAAACAGACTAGCAGAATGGATCAAGAAACAAAATCCAACATATGCTGTTTACAGGAAACCCATCTAACCCAGAAGGCTACTCACAGACTGAAAGTCAAAGGATGGAAAACAATACTTCACACAACAGGAATCCAAAAAAAAAAGCCGTAGTAGGGGAAATCCCCAAGAGGAAGAGATAACTATCTGAAATATGTATGCACCAAACTCCAGAGCACCCACTTATATAAAACAACTATTAACAGAAATGAAAACTCAAATTATCAGTAACACAATTGTAACAGGAGACTTTAACACGCAATTGACACCAAGGTACAGATAACCAGACAGAAAATGAGCAAATAAATAACAGGACTGAATCACACCTGTAAACAAATGGACTTGATAGACATATACAGAATGTTCCATCCAACAACATCAGAATACACATTCTTCTCAGCATTGCATAGGTGATTCTCTGAAATAGACCATATATTAGCTCACAGAACATACTTAAACAAATGCAAAGGAGTTGAAATCATCCCTTGCATGTTATCAGATCATAGCTTTGAAATAAGAAATTAATGATAAAAGATACTGCAAAACTCCAACGAACACATGGAAACTGAATAACACACTATCGAGTAATCAGTGGATCACAAAGGATATTAAAGAAGAAATTAAACAATACCTAGAAGAAAAGGAAAATACAGACACAACTACGAGAATCTGTGGGTGCAATGAAAGCCGTCCTCAGAGGAAAATTTATTGCACTGAGTTCCCACATCAGGAAAACTGAACTAATACAAATAAATAACCTGATGCTACACCTAAAACAGCTAGAAAAAAAGAGCAAGTCAAGCCCAAAGCCAAAAGAAGGGAGGAAATTATAAAGATTAGTACAGAAATAAATGCAATGGAGACTAAGAAAACAATCCAAAGAATCAATGAATCAACATGCTCATTCTTTGAAAGAATAATTAAAATCAATAAGCTCTTTATATAAAAAAGGGAAGAAAAAGCTCAAATTCATGCAATGAGAAATGAAAAAGGTGAAATTACTAGACTCCACATAAATACAGAAGATCCTCAACACCAATTTAGAAAACCTCTACTCTCAAAGGTTTAATAACACAAATGAAATAGACAGATTTCTAGAAATATATGAAGTGTCAAAGCTACATCAAGAGGATGTAAAACTGCTGAATAACTCAATCTCTATTAATGAAATTAAAAATGTAATTGAGTCCTTACCTACAAAGAAGAGCCAAGGCCCAGATGGATTCACTACAGAATTCTACAAGAAATACAAAGGAGACCTAATGCTGACACTCCTCAAACTATTCAGTGAAATTGAAAGGGAAGCAATCCTTCCTAAATCATTCCTGGAAGCAAATATTACTCTAGTAACAAAACCTGAGAGAGACCCAATTAAAAAAGAGAACTATAGACCAATTTTTCTAATGAACACAGATGCAAAAATCCTCAATAAAATATTGGCAAACAGGATGCAGCAAATCATCAAGAAGATTATACACCATGACCAAGTGGGATTCATCCCAGGAATGCAAGGATGGTTCAACATACGCAAATCAATAAATGTAATCCACCATATGAATAAAACCAAAAGTAAGAATCACATGATCTTTTCTATAGATGCAGAAAAAGTCTTAGATAAGGTCCAACATTCATTCATGATAAGAACTTTACAGAAAATTGGAATAGATGGTCTTTACCTCAATAGAATAAAGGCCATTTATGACAAACCAAAAGCCAGCATCATACCAAATGGCCAAAAATTGAAAGCCTTTACTTTAAAATTCGGCACAAGACAAGGATGTCCTTTATCACCACTCCTATTTAATATAGAACTAGAAGTACTAGCCAGAGCAATTAGACAAGAGAGAGAAATAAAAGGGGTAAAAATAGGAAAAGATGAAGTTAAATTATCATTGTTTGCAGAAGACATGATACTCTACATAGAAGACCCCCCTAGGCTCCATTGAAAGACTCTTAGATATAATAAATAAATTCAATAATGTAGCTGGATACAAAATCAATACTCAGAAATCAAAACCATTCCTAAACACTAACAACAAAATCACACAGAGGGAAACAAAAGAAACCACACTCTTCACACTAGTAAGCAAAAAAAATGTAATATTTAGGAATTACTCATATGAAAGAAGTGAAACGCCTATACAGGGAAAATTATAATACACTGAAAAAAGAAATTGAAGACGATCTCAGAAAACGGAAAGACATCCCTTGCTCATGGATAGGAAGAACAAACACTGTGAAAATGGCCATTCTCCCAAAACTGTTATACAGATTCGATGCAATCCCAATAAAAATACCATCAACATACCTTATAGATATAGAGAAATCACTCCTAAAACTCATCTGGAACCAGAAGAGACTTAGAATAGCAAAGGCAATTCTAAGCAGCAAAGGCAAGGCAGGAGGCATCACAATCCCTGACTTGAAGTTATACTACAAAGCAACAGTAGTAAAATCAACATGGTACTGGAATCAAAACAGAGCCAAAGATCAATGGAATAGATTAGAAATTACAACACCACTACAAACACATTCAACCATCTTATCTTTGATAAAGAAGCCAAGCAAGTTCACTGGAAGAACGACAGCCTCTTTAATAAATGTCGCTGGAAAAACTGGCTCTCCATTTGCCAAAAACTAAAGCTAGACGCGTGCCTATCACCGTGTACTAAATTAAAATCTAAATGGATAAAAGACCTGAAAATTACAACAGAAACACTAAATCTATTGGAAGACAAATTGGGTAGAAACCTTGAAGACATAGGGGTAGGTAAAGAATTCATGAACAGGACTCAAACTGCACAGGAAATACTTCCCAGAATCAATAACTGGGACCACTTCTTATTAAAAAGTTTCTGCATGTCAAAAGAAATCTCCAGCATCGTGAAAAGAAAAGCAACAAACTGGGAAATGATCTTAGTGAACTCCCCCTCAGACAAGAGACTTTTGTCTAAAACATATAAAGAATTAAAAAAAAACTCAGACGACCAAAATATAAAGACCCAATCCAAAAATGGGCATCTGGGATGAATATGAAATTCTCAGATGAAGAAATACAAATGGCAAATAAATACATGAAAAAATGTTCATCATCATTGGTCATTAGAGAAATGCAAATTAAAACCACACTGAGATTCCATCTCACTCCTGAAAGAATGGCCAGGATCAAGAAAACCAACAGCAACAAATGCTGGAGAGGCTGTGGGGAAAAAGGAACTCTCCTACACTTTTGATGGGTGTGTACACTGGTACAACCTTTGTGGAGGTCAGTCTGGAGAATTCTCAAAACGCTGGGATTGGAAGTCCCATTTTTCCCAGCCATTCCATTTCTAGGCATATTCCCAGAAGAACCGAAAGCATCATACCACAGTGATATATGTGCACCTATGTTTATAGCAACACAATTTGTAATCACACCTGAGGCACCTCGGCCTGTGCCCTGCCGGGCCTAGCCATCGGCGTGCAGAGGAGGAGCTGGGCGGAGCCGGAGTGCCTGCAGAAGCCCCTTCCTTTGTCTGGAGGAGTGAATATTTCTGCAAGCAGGGAGGGATTCCAGGTTCCTGAGGCACCTCGGCCTGTGCCCAGCCGCGCCTAGCCATCGGCGTGCAGATGAGGAGCTGGGCGGATCCGGAGAGCCTGCAGAAGCCCCTTCCTTTGTCTGGAGGAGTGAATATTTCTGCAAGCAGGGAGGGATCCCAGGTTCCTGAGGCACTGCGGCCTATGGTGAGTACCCTAACCCGGCTGCGATTCAAGAGCTGTGGATCTACCAAGGGGCAGGTGGGCTCACAGTGTCCCTGAGGCCCAGCTTGGCTGGAACTGCGGAGTTCTGAACAAGCAGAGGAGGGCCATTGGTTCTGCAGGCCCAATGGCCTGGGGTAGAGTGGTGCCAGAGTCTCAGTAGCTCCAAACATAGAAGGGGATTTTGAACAGATCCTGAGGAGGCTTTCAAATAACACTTGAAACACAGAAATATAGGAAAATGACAAAACAAAACACCAAATTACAACCTCAAACCTCCAGCCCATCTCATGAAACCCTGGGGGGAATGTATTTAGAAGAAAATATATCAGACACAATAGCTACTGAAGTTGAAAAGCAACTCCAGGAAGCTTTAAAGAAATTCAAACTCAAAATAATCTCCCAGGTAAAAGAAGAAATGATAAAAGAAATGAAAGAGATTCCAAATATATCTAAAGAAAACACAGATAAAAAATTGGAGGAACTAAACAAAAAGATAGAATCCCTAGATGAGCAATATAAGAAACAAACAATACATAATGCAGATGCACAGAGATATACAGGAAATAAAAAACTCCACTGAAAGTTGTAAAAACCGCCTTAATGAAAGTGAAGATAAAATTTCAGACCTTGAAGACAGGATTGCAGCTAGTGAACAGGAAAGGAAAGATCTTTTAAAAATAACAAGGAATCAGGAAACAACAATTCAACAACTGCAAGATGATGCAAAGAAGAATAACATAAGAATGATAGGGATTAATGAAAAAGAAGGAGACAACATAAAGGATATCAAGAGGATATTTAGAGAAGCAATAGCTGAAAACTTCCCAAGCATGAGATCAGAAACTGACATCAGGATCAGTGAAGCATACAGAACTCCAAATAGTCATAACCAACATAAAACTACACCCAGACATATAATAATCATCACCCCAGAAATCCAACACAAGAATAGATTATTAAAAGCTGTCAGAGAGAAAAGACAGATCACTTATAAAGGAAAACCTATCAGAATCACAGCAGACTTCTCAGCACAAACAATAAAGTCAAGAAGAGCATGGAGTGAAGTATTCCAGATCCTAAAACAAAATGATTTCCAACCTAGACTGATATATCCTGCAAAACTATCATTTAAAATAGATGGTGAAATACGATACTTCCATGACAAAGTAGAGCTGAAGAACTTCATGAACACCAAACCAACCCTGCAAAAAATATTGAAAGACAGTTTAGATACACAAAGGAAAAAACCACTAAGCAAAGCAAATAATTAAACAGAACAGAAAGATAATGATGCAACAGCAGAGAGATAAGATTCCTACAATTAACTAACATTTAACAGTAATAACCATTAATGTAAATGGTCTCAATGCACCAACCAAAAGAAACAGACTAGCAGAATGGATCAAGAAACAAAATCCAACCATATGCTGTTTACAGGAAACCCATCTAACCCAGAAGGATACTCACAGACTGAAAGTCAAAGGATGGAAAACAATTCTTCATGCAGCAGGAATCCAAAAAAAGGCAGGAGTAGCCATTCTGTTTGCAGACAACGTGAACTTTAAACCAACAATGACCATAAAGGATAAAGAAGGTCACTACATACTTGTAAGGGGAAAACTCCAAGAGAAAGAGATAACTATCTTAAATATATATGCACCAAACTCCAGAGCGCCCAGTTATATAAAACAATTATTAACAGAAATGAAAACTCAAATTATCAGTAACACAATTGTAACAGGAGACCTTAATACGTCATTGACACCAAGGGACAGATCGACCAGACAGAAAATGAGTAAAGAAATAACAGAACTGAATCATACCTGTGAACAAATGGGTTTGATAGACATATACAGAATGTTCCACCCAACAACATCAGAATACACATTCTTCTCAGCAGTACATGGATCATTTTCGAAAATAGACCATATATTAGCTCATAGAACATATTTAAACAAGTGCAAAAGAGCTGAAATCATCCCTTGCATGTTATCAGATCACAGCGCTCTGAAATTAGAAATTAATGATAAAAGATACTGCAAAAATCCCACAAACACATGGAAACTGAATAACACACTCTTGAGTAATCAATGGGTCACAGAAAAAATTAAAGAAGAAATCAAACAATACCTAAAAGAAAATGAAAATGCAGATACAACTTACCAGAATCTGTGGGATGCAATGAAAGCACTGAGTTCCCACATCAGGAAAACAGAACGAATACAAATAAATAACTTGATGCTACACCTCAAACAGCTAGAAAAAGAAGAGCAAGTCAAGCCCAAAGCCAAAGGAAGAGAGGAAATTATAAAAATCAGAGCAGAAATCAATGCAATAGAGACTAAGAAAACAATCCAAAGGATCAATGAATCAAAGAGTTTGTTCTTTGAAAGAATAAATAAAATCGATAAGCCGCTAGCCAACCTTATTAAAAAAAGGGAAGAAAAAGCTCAAATTCATGCAATAAGAAATGAAAAAGGAGAAGTCACTACAGACCCAATAGAAATACAGAAGATCATCAACACCTATTTCGAAAACCTCTACTCTCAAAAGTTTGATAACACAGAAGAAATAGACAGATTCTTAGAAGCATATGAAGTACCAAAGCTAGATCAAGAGGATGTAAAACTGTTGAATAACCCAATCTCTGTTAATGAAATTGAAAATGTAATTAAGTCCTTACCCACCAAGAAGAGCCCAGGCCCAGATGGATTCACTGCAGAATTCTACAAGAAATACAAAGAAGACCTAATGCCGACACTCCTCAAAATATTCAATGAAATTGAAAGGGAAGCAATCCTTCCTAAGTCATTCCTGGAAGCAAATATCACTCTAGTACCAAAACCTGAGAAAGACCCAACTAAAAAAGAGAGCTATAGACCGATCTCCCTAATGAACATAGATGCAAAAATCCTCAATAAAATATTGACGAATAGGATCCAGCAAATCATCAAGAAGATTATACCCCATGACCAAGTGGGATTCATCCCAGGAATGCAAGGATGGTTCAACATATGCAAATCAATAAATGTAATCCACCATATCAATAAAGCCAAAAATAAGAATCACATGATCTTTTCTATAGATGCAGAAAAAGACTTCGATAAGGTCCAATATTTATTCATAATAAAAACTCTACAGAAAATTGGAATAGATGGTCTTTAACTCAATATAATAAAGGCCATTTATGACAAACCAACAGCCAGCATCATACTAAATGGCCAAAAATTGAAAGCCTTTACTTTAAAATCAGGCACAAGACAAGGATGTCCCTTATCACCACTCCTATTTAATATAGTACTGGAAGTACTAGCCAGATCAATTAGGCAAGAAAGAGAAATAAAAGGGGTAAAGATAGGAAAAGAAGAAGTTAAGTTGTCATTGTTTGCAGATGACATGATACTCTACATAAAAGACCCCCTAAGCTCCATTGAAAGACTCTTAGATAAAATAAATAAATTCGGTAATGTGGCTGGATACAAAATCAATACTCAGAAATCAATAGCATTCCTATACACAAACAACTAAATCACAGAGAGGGAAATAAGAGAAACTATACTCTTCACATTAGCAAGCAAAAAATGAAATATTTAGGAATTACTATTACAAAAGAAGTGAAAGACTTATACAGTGAAAATTATAATACATTTAAAAAAGAAATTGAAGATGATCTCATAAAATGGAAAGACATCCCTTGCTCATGGATAGGAAGAACAAACATTGTGAAGATGGCCATTCTCCCAAAACTGTTACACAGATTCAATGCAATCCCAATAAATATACCGTCAGCATACCTTATAGATCTAGAGAAATCACTCCTAAATTTCATCTGGAACCTGAAGAGGCCTAGAATCACAAAGGCAATTCTAAGCAGCAAAGACAAAGCAGGAGGCATCACAATCCCTGACTTGAAGTTATACTACAAAGCAACAGTAGTAAAATCAACATGGCACTGGAATCAAAACAGAGCTGAGGATCAATGGAATAGATTAGAAGATACAACCACAACTACAAACACACTCAACCACCTTATCTTTGATAAAGGAGCCAAGCAGGTCACTAGAAGAATGACAGTCTCTTTAATAAATGGTGCTGGAAAAACTGGCTCTCCATTTGCCGAAAACTAAAGCTAGATCCATGTCTATCACCAGGTACTAAATTAAAATCTAGGTGGGTCAAAGATCTGAATATTAAAACAGAAACACTAAATCTATTGGAAGACAAATTGGGTAGAAACCTTGAAGACATAGGAGTAGGTAGAGAATTCATGAACAGGACTCAAACCGCACAGGAAATACTTCCCAGAATCAATAACTGGACCACCTCTTATTAAAAAGTTTCTGTAAGTCAAAAGAAATCTCCAGCATCGTGAAAAGCAAACCCGCAAACTGGGAAAAGATTTTAGTGAACTCTCTCTCAGACAAGGGACTCTTGTCTAAAACATATAAAGAATTAAAAAAACTCAGACCCCCAAAATTCAAAGATCCAATCCAAAAATGGGCATCTGAGATGAATACGCACTTCTCAGGTGAAGAAATGCAAATGGCAAATAAATACATGAAAAAATGTTCATCATCATTGGTCATTAGAGAAATGCAAATTAAAACCACACTGAGATACCATCTCACTCCTGAAAGAATGGCCAGGATCAAGAAAACCAACAACAACAAATGCTGGAGAGGCTGTGGGGAAAAAGGAACTCTCCTACACTGTTGATGGGAGTGTAGACTGGTGCAGCCTTTGTGGAGGTCAGTCTGGATATTTCTCAAAAAGCTGGGATTGGAAGTCCCATTTGTTCCAGCTATTGCACTTCTAGGCATATTCCCTGAAGAATTGAAAGCATCATACCACAGGGATATGTGCACACCTATGTTTATAGCAGCACAATTTGTAATCGCCCGATCTTGGAAACAACCCAAGTGTCCATCAACTGAGGAATGGATAAAAAAGCTGTGGTATTTCTATACAATGGAGTATTATTCAGCTATAAAGAAGGATCACATTGAGATATTTATCAATAAATGGGCGCAACTTGAGACCATACTCATAAGTGAAATAAACCAATCTTGCATGTGTGAATACCGAATAGTTTCCCTAATGTAAGTAATGATTCAAATATATAAAAATATGTGGTAATCATGATTCCCCATTATGGGGCCTTGAAGCCTTATAAAATTTTCACTTATTAATTAGAAAGGCTTTATTCTGGGCTTCTTGATATGGAAATATTTGAAGCTATAGTATATGAAGTTTTATGCAAATATTTCAAGGAAAAAGACAGACACTATGGCAACTACTATTAAGTCGGGTTATTTGGTGGTGAAGCACTAGGTTGCTGAAACAGTCATGCTTTGACCTGTATTGTTATATTGTTATGTCCTGTTTTATCTCAATCTCTCCCTTATTCTTTAAAAAAATTATTTAGTTATTTCTTATGTTTTTTTTAATTAAGGGGAAAAATTAAAAATTAAGATATATAATAGTAACTTTTTTTAATTTCCTATTAACTTGTTTTGAAGTCCTGTAATACTCCCACGATCTTGTTTTGACTGATTAGACTCTGTTCCATTCTGTATGATAGTATCAAGTTTGAGGGTATAGCCAACTACTTTGAAGGCAATAAGATTCACTAAGATGCCCATTATGGTTTGACTATTGTCTCCTTTGGAAGTCCTGTAATGTTTACAATGCTTAGGTTTTATTGGTCTTGTTCTCTACTGTTTTGTTCAACTTCATAATATCTAATGAGATAGACAATTCTTTTTAAGGAAACAAAAGACATTGTTGATAACCTTGTACTCTGTTTTACATTATGTGCTATGTCTATCCTTGGTTTTGACTGACAGCTTTGTTTTGCCATATTTGACTTTATTCTCTCCCCCCCCCCCAAAACAGTAATAAGAACTAAGGAGCAATAAAACCCAAAATGTGTAAATTTTGTTGTAAAAAAGAGAGGGAAAAAAGAGCTCTAAAGGATACAACAGCAAGTGTGTTTAGGGGTGTTAAATAGCTGACCATATTAATGTTTTTGGTTGGATCATTGAACACAACTGTTTTCAGTCTCTCTGTTTGAATGTCCACTTTGTATGCTTTGATACTGTGATTTGAGCAACTATCTCTAAGATGATAATATGTAATCTATTAACTGGTGATTTCTTACTGTTTTTTTTTTGTAGTTCTGTATTACTTGTACCCTTACACCAATTTGTTTTGTTTTGTGTTTTTCTTTTTCCTTTTAAATAAAATTTTTTAAAAAGGATTACATTGAGATATTTATCAATAAATGGGTGCAGCTTGAGACCGTACTCATATGTGAAATAAATCAATCTTGCATGTGTGAATACTGAATAGTTTCCCTAATCTAAGTAATGATTCAAATATATAAAAGTAGGTGGTAATCATGATTCCCCATTATGTAGCCTTGAAGCCTTATAAAGTTTTCACCTATTAATTAGAATGGCATTATTCTGGACTGCTTGATATTATTGCCTATGATGACATGAACAGCTATTTCAAAGAAAATAAGTCATCATAATAGGTTATGCTGATTTACTATCATCTTCTTTTGAAATCCCACCGAACTATGGCTCTTCTGTCTCCGTTGGTTTTATCATGATGAGTCTTGCTGGATTTTATTATATGTGATAGTATAAACAAAAATTATTATATGCAAAGAGATAATATAGAAGCCATTGTTCATTTTCTGTTGATTGGTTCTAAAAACCCTACAATGCTTTCACCCACATGAATGGTTTAACACTGTCTTGATATGTTTGGAGCTATAGTATATGTAGTTATATTCAAATATTATTTTTATGATTTTTTAAATTAAGGGTAAAAATCAAAAAATTAGCAGGATATATTATAGTAACTTATTTGATTTCCTATTAACTTGATTTGAAGTCCTCTAATATTCCCACTGTCTTGTTTTGACTGATTAGATGCTGTTCTGTTCTGCAAGATAGTATCAAGTTTGAGGGTATAGGCAACTACTTTGAAGGCAATAAGGTTCACTATGATGCCCATTCTCATTTGACTACTATCTTCTTTGGAAATCCTATAGTGTTTACAAGGTTTAGGTTTTATTGTTCTTGTTGTCTACTGTTTTGTTTAACTTTATAATACCTAATGAGATAGGCAATTCTTTTTAAGGAAGCAAGAGGCATTATGGTAAACATTGTTGATAACCTTGTACTCTGTTTTTACATCATGTGCTATGTCTACCCTTGGTTTTGACTGACAGCTTTTTTTGCTATATTTGTCTTTATTCTCTTCCAAAAAAAAAGTAATAAGAACTAAGGAGTAATACAACCCAAAATGTGTAAATTTTGTTGTAAAAAAAAGAGATGAAAAAAGGTGCTCTAAAGTATACAACTGCAAGTGTGTTTAGGGGTGTTAAATAGATGACCATATTATTGTTTTTGGTTGGATCATTGAACACAACTGTTTTCAGTCTCACTGTTTGAATGTCCACTTTGTATGTTTTGATACTGTGACTTGAGTAACTATCTCTAAGAAGGTAATTGTAATCTATTAACTGGTGATTTCTTACTATTTTTTGTAGCTCTATATTAATTGTAACCTTACACTGCTTTGTTTTGTTTTGTTTTTTCTCTTATTCCTTTTAAATAAAATAAAAAATAAAATAAAATAAAAACAAAAATAAAATTCAGCAGGGTATGATGGCGCCCACTGTAATTCCATGCCTTAGGAACTCTGAGGGAAAAAAAAATTGTGAGTTATTAAGTCCTGACTGGGAAACAGCTAAGGAGTGGTATCAGAGCCCTTGCCCAGCACCCATGGAACCCACATTTGGTCCCAACACAAAGAAGGAGGGATAACTGGAGAAGTAGCAATTTGATTCATACCACTGAAAGAAAATGAATTTCATGGTGATACTCTTAGAAATGGGGAAATGAATGAACATGACCACTTAAGAAAATGATAGGTGCACCCCTTTATTCTGAAAAGTGATGACCTTTTTACAATTTTTAATTTTTATTAATACCAGTTTGTAGCTCATGATGATCATATGCCTCAAGGATCTATGTGCATCACACATCTTTTTTAACCCCTTCCCTTCGCATGAAAGGTGGTAACTAAAGAAAAGGAGGGAAATATTCTGCTTTTCTTGAGGAACAACCATTCTGAATGATCTATTAATGCTGACGATGAAAAAGTCTTTCCTACTGAATATTCCCAGGCAAAAAATGATGAAGGAATCAAGGAACTTGGCGATCTCCATTTCATTAGCATTGAAATAAAACAGTGGATTCAGACAGCAAATATCAAAGGACAGTAAAACCTTCAGGGGAAATGTTGCCAAATGAAGTAGTCATGAAATGCCAAAGTTTCATCCATGGATCAATCTGTGGGTAACAAAAAGCAGAAGCAGAATATGAGGAAGCAGCTGTGATGTAGCATGAAGTGTGTGGCACTGTTCAGGTTACAAAGGTACCAAAAATTTTTCACTCTAGGGAGCAGGACCACAAAACCAGCCCATGAACATGGGACTGGAGTTGGCACAATGCACGGTCTGAGAGGAAAAACTGGCCCAATAGGGACAGGCCAGGAAGCAGGTATGGACAGGAGACCTTGCACTGCATCATCAGGAATAAACCCATATTCCCTGCCCCATTAGACCAGGATTGAAACTGTGGCGCATTAGAGGGGAATGCCCTTGGTGGACACAGAATGGTCTCTTATGATCTCAGAGAGGAATCCATGGACAGGCCTCAAAGATGCCACTCAGTCCTGCTACACGACCTCAGATACATGGGCACTGCACAGTGTCTTGTGCTGTGAGAATGGGGAATTGGATTCAACTGGAGATCACTCAACTGGCTTCCTGATCCCCATACTTTACAGCTTTTGCTCCAGAGGACCCTTTTACAGCTCACAGATGACATATATGTCCCCAGAGAGCTGTAGGCAACAATGTTCCAGGTCCTCCAACTCCTCCTTGAACTTCACCTGCTGCACGACCCCCACCAAATGGAGCCAGAATGGCCCCCGCTTCCCACTCCCTCTGCCCAGCCTAACAGGACACTCTCATTCACCTGCAGGTTTTCAGTGGCCTCATGATGGGTTGCTGCATTTCCTCAGAACCACACTCATCCTCCCTGCTGGACCCAGTGCACAGCCTGTTGCCCAGGGCTGCTGGGCAAGCCAGGCACTGGCAATGCTGCCCCTGCTATCTCAGCTGCAGGTGCAGCTAAGCGAGCTCTTGCTGGGCCCTGGCCTTCCAGAAACTGGGATGTGGTGAGGGGTTCTCAGGAAAAGCTGAAGCAAAGAGAAAAAAGAACCCTGTCTGTTGCTGTCCATGGCTGTCCATGTCCTCAGGGATGTCCTGTTGGTTCATGTTGGGCATGCCTTTCCTCCCTTCCATCTTCTACTGGGGGTAGCCAGCACAATCCCTAGTCAGCCCCACAAGAGCAGTACCAGATCCCCTCTACCCACCCCCTCTGTCCCCTTGGGACAGGGTGACCAGCCCAATACTCTAAAGGTCTCTCTGTCACCAACAGACATCATTATGCTACACTCCATCCCCAGTCTCCTCCACTCACCTTGCCAAGGCAGAGTGTGGACGCTTAGCAGGAGCCAAATGATGCTTCTGCTGCTTGGTGGCTTCCAGGTGTTGTGGTCAGAAGAATGAGAACCTGAGAAGGAACAAAAGTGGCCAGGTCTCCAATGCTAGGGCCTGACTACAACAGGTCCATCACCTGGGTCTCCTGCAGTTCCTCACAGAACTTGTCCAATGTCATCCTGCTCTGCATCTCCTCACGCTGCAGCTGTACCATGCTAGAACCTTGGGAGTGCCTGTTTTTCAGAGGTCAGCTACTGCCAGGCCTCCATACGCTGGACAGGTGGGGCAGGAGCTGGTCTCACTGCTTCTAAAGACATTGTGCCACCCAGCTCTTCAGTGTTGTGTGTGAAATGCCCTGTACTGAGGCTAGGGATGAGTTGCTGGTTCACTATTTAAGAGATAAATAGGGACAGGGGACATAGAGGCTCATGGAGCATGGTCTGCACTGCCCTAATAGTGCATATTCACTCGTTTTTATCAATAGGATTGTGGCTACTGGGTGCACGATGATTCTATTTAGAAGGAAATTTACAAGGTGGTTAGTGGACTTCCATCAGAATCACCCAAGGGGAAGGTGAGCCACGCTGCCTCTCATCAGTTTTTACCATCCCTGATCTCAGAGAAGATTCTTTTTGTCTTCTCCACAGCACACTCTCCACGAAGAATACGGGGCTCCAGAACAAACCCCACCAGAGAGGAAAAGAGACTCTGTAGAGGGCACAGTTCTTTGGAAAGTTGGATGGGGTGAGCACAGGAGAAGATGACAGGCAAAAGATTAATTGATGCCCCTACGGATAGTTCTTCCCTGGAAAGGGACATGGTGTCAACAAGAAAAGATAGTGCAGGAACAGTGTGGCCTTTGTTGACATGCAGGGAGGAAAGCAGGTTTACAGGGTCCATGAGGAAAAGATGCCTGTCAGAGTCATAAGGGCACAGTGCAGGTAGGACAGTGTTGCTGTGGACAGAAGAGAGTCACACATGCTTAAAGACACTGGAAATGTAGGTGAGGGTCACCCAGGTTCTTAAAGGCGCATATATTTCTGAGTCCAAAGATCAAAGCAGTGGCTGACAACCTCCTTCCTTTACCCTGATGACTTTGTTCAGCAAAAGACTGTCCAGGCTGGGAACTGGAGCAGCCACAGCAGGCTGAAGGAAGATGTGCAGAGGTGAAGGTGGCTCTCTCCCTGCAGAGAGTCACTCTGTGTCACACTGACCCTGACCCTCATTTTTATTTTCAATGCCAAATTCCCTAGTAAGGGATCATTGGGACACTTGGGCTTCAGCTGAAAATCAAGATTGAGTGACACTGAGGTCCAGGGGAGGAAGTGATTTTCCAGATGTCACCCAGTAATCTAATGGCAAAGAGGACTCCAAACATCTTCTCCCAATCCTGGTGCCTGGGGCTCCCCTCACATACCTTGGGGGGCTTTCAGAGAGGTTGAAGATGAGTGGCTGTTCACACTGGTCTGTTTTCCATAGCTGAGGAAAATCAAATAGCAACTTCCACTTATAGAATGTTTCCATGGGGTGCTGTTGAACAGACATAAAAGCATTTCATTTGACCTTAAGCACTGTAGGTAATATTTTCCCTCTGCTCCTCACCTCCCCTCCCTTCTTTTTCTCTTCCTTTTTTCTCCTCTTTTCATGTTTCTATTTTTATGGTTTTTTCCTGTTTTTCTCCTCTTCTCTGCTATTTGTCTTCTCTCCTTTCCTTCCCTGCCTCTGTGTTTTTGGAGTGTTGGTGGTTCAAGGTCAGAGCTTGACACAAACTTGTCAAACGCCCGGCCGCTAATCTATAGCATCCATAATAGATGCCAAGTTAAGAGTACTTAACAAGCACCTGACGCTTTCCTCATCTGAACCATTACCATCTGCTACCATTTGAGCCCCCAACCCCAGAAGCCTGACCACCCAAAACTCACTTCCTCTGATGAGGGATAATCAGAGCATTGCCTGGCCCAGGGTGACTGCAGTTTTCAATCTTTTTCTTCTAAACCACTGCATATCACCAAGGCTGTCCTTCACTCACAACTCTCTCAACTGTAGAAAGAAAGAGCAGTGACACTCATGAAAATGATAAGCCCCTGCGTTCCCATCTTTCCACATAGCTTTTACAAACTACCTGTGTGTATATTATTTGGTGCAGTGCCACCCACAATCCTAAAGGTGTTGTACTGATCAGTAAATGACTGAGGAAATGGCTACAAAAGCATTAAATAATTAAACAAACAAAAAAATAAATAAGTAAATAACAGAAAGAGAGAAAGAAAGAAAGAGAAAGGAAGAAAGAAAAGGCAAGTTTGTACAGTGATGTATGTCACTACTAGAGACTCTGCCACTAGTACTACCCTGGGTTAGGGTGTGGCTCAGTCACAGGATGCTTGCACAGCATGTAAAAGCCCTGCTCTCCCATTGCTATTCAGGGACACTTCCAACACTGAGCTCACTGGTGAAGTCTATACACTGTCAGTGTCTAAGTTCAGGAGTAATAGAGCCCAATTCTGCTCTGCACTTCTTCCAACGTGTGCCTCCACCAGAGAAATCAATAAGGGAGTAAAGGTGCTCTAGCAGAAAATCAGGGAAAATCAAAGGCCCGCTGAAGGTTCTAATGACAGTGTCCAGGGAGTTTTGGACTAACCACATTCTACTCTTCCCTCCCCTTTCCAGAATCTGTCTGTGTGCTGACCTCCTCTCCATTCCAACAACAACAGGGACTGAGGTCCTCAGACATGGAGCTCAGGGGGGTCTCATGTGTGGTCCCATGAGGGGAGGGAAAAATCCCAAGAGGGGACCCAGTAGTGACTTCTAGAGCCACCCAAGCATTGGAGTGGGGCATGGCCAGGGAGAAGAGGGACAGTGAGGGGCCCTGGTGGAGCAGTAAGAATTTATCTCCATGCTCCACATGGGTGGCACACACACTGATCATGCAGCAGTAATCTCTAAGAAACTTGGTCTGTGTGTAGTGGCTGCAACACGGAATGATTTACCTTTCTGAAGAGCTTGAGTAGGATGGGTGCTGTAACATTCTTAACGGTATTGCAGAATTCAGCAATCACTCTATCCCATCGGGCAATATTTTGAGTTGATGGATTCTTTATTACTGTCTCAATTTTATTGATTCTGGTTGGTTGTGAAGCAATTTTGTGTCTTCTTGGGTTGGCTTTGGTAATTTGCATCATTCTAAGAATCTGTCTTTTTCTTCAAAGTTTTCTGCTTTATTGGGATAGGGTTTTTTTTTATAACAATTACTATCTTCTGGAATGCAATACCCTGCATTGTGATTTCTCCTCTAATTGCACTGAAGTCTTTTCTCTCTTTGTCTAGGTAAGTTGGGGTAAGGGTTTATCTGTTTAGTTTATTCTTCTTTAGAAATAGCTCTTCAGTTTGTTGATTGTATTGTTTTAATCTCAATTTTCTTTATCTCTACTCTGAACACTACTATTTTCCATCTTAGATTTAGTTGTAGACTATGTTGTTATTTCTTGAGTGTCTTAAGGTTTATCGTCAGGCCATTTATTGGAATCTGATGCTTTCAGTTTTTTGTTTGTACTTTATAGAAAAAAAGTAAAACAAGCTTTCATAACAAAAAATGGAAGAAAAAAATTCTTAATACATTGCATAGTGTTATATTTAAAGTTACTCATAAGTATTAATGATGAGGAACTTCCCTCTTAGGACTGCTTTCATAGTGTCCCAGATGCTGTGGTATTGTCCTTAACTTCTAGTAATATTCTGATGAAATCTCAGTATTCTATTAATTTTCATCTCTCCATGAACAGTGATTTTCACTGTTGAGGTTGAATTTTTTCATATATTTATTTTCCATTTCTACCTCATCTTCATTTAAAATGCCTATCTTTTTATAGAGTCCTTAAATCTGGGTGAGTTTGATTTTTGTGTTTTATTTTTTATATGCTCTAGATAGTAGTCCTTTGTCAGAGGAACAGCTGGTATATTATTTTCCAAGCTGTAGTTGGTCTCTTCAGTCTTCCACAGGTTTCTTTTGCTGTGAAAAAGCTTTTTAATAAGGTGAGATACCAGTTATTGATGCTTTGTTAAGGCTTCTATGCAATCAAGGTTTGGTTCGTATTGCCTTGGCCTACATAAATGGCTTCAAAAGTTCTACTTATTCTCTCTACCAGCAGATTTACTGTTTCTGTTTTAAAATTTTAATCTGTAATCCATTTTGATTTTACCTGAGGGCATAGTAAAACATACGGGTCTAGTTTTAATCTTCAGCATGTGGAAAGCCAGTTGTTCCAGAACCATCTACTAAAGAGACTTTGTTTATGCCAGTGACATGTTTTATTGAAGGTAAGGTGGCTGAGTATGCTCAGAGTTGTTTTTACAGCTTCTAATCTCTTACACTGAAAATCCAGATTTTTGTGTGTGTGGTTTTTTTGTTTGTTTGTTTGTTTGTTTGCTTTTTGTTTTCTTTGCCAGTACCATGCAGTTTTTTATCAGTAATTTTGTAGTATACTTTCAACTCAGGATTTGTGATGCTCCCTGCATTGCCTTTGTTATCTTTGTTCTCTTCTGGTTCTAAATGAAGTTTTGGATGATTTCTCCAATACTATGAGATACAATGTTGGAATTTTGAGAAGGATTGCATGAATTCTGTACAAGAATTTTGAAAGTTTGTCATTTTCACTATATTGTTTTGTCATACCCAGAGCCAGAGATGTCTTTCCATTTTCTGACACTCTCTTTGATATTCTTTTTAAGACTAGGGTGATTTTCAATGTACAGGTCTTTTATTTTTTCATTAGATTCTTAGCTATCTCGTTTTTTGGATATTATTGTAAAAGATGTTTTTGCCATAATTTCTCTTTTGATGTGTTTTTTATTTATGTACAGAAAGGTTGATTTTTTAGTGCTGGTATGGTCTCCAGATATGCTGCTGAAAGTTGCTTATTAATCTTTTGGTGAAGTTTTAGGACTCTTCTGTGTGGAGTATCATGCCATCTACAGCTAATGATAATTTAATTACATCTTTTTCTTTCTCTTGTCTAATTACTCTAGCTAATATTTCAAAACTATATTGAGGAAGAGTAGTAGTTGATCTGTAATTTAGAGTGATATCTTTCAGTTTCTGTCAGTTTAGCATTAGATGATGGTTTGACATGTACAGTTTTTATCTGATTGACATAAAAATGTTTATTCTGCTTTTCTGTAGCATTTTTAACCATGAGTGGCTGTTAGATCTTGTCAAATGTTTTTTTCTGCCTCTATTGAGATATGGTTTTTTCTTTGGCTCTGTTAATATGGTCTTAATACATTTATTTAAATACATTGAACCATCTCTGTATCCCAGGGATCAATTTTACTTGGCTATGATGTGTAATCTTCTGGATGACTTGCCTCATTCTGTTTGTCCCTATTTCATTGAGGATTTCTAAACTTTTCTTAAGAGAGATCAGTCTGTAGCTCTTTTTTGGTTGACAGTCCTTATCAGGATTGGTATTAGGGTAATACTTCCAGGAAGGAGTTTGTAGTATTGCTTCTCTTTCATTAAATAGTTTGACAAAGAGGGACATTAAGTTTTCTTTAGATATCTTACAGAATTTAGCAGTGAATCTGTAAGTGGACTTTTGTTAGTACAATTTTTCCTTATTCAATTTAGTAGACTGATATTTAGAATTTTTACATCTCATTAAGTTTAGTAATCCGTACATAATCTGCCATTTCTTTTTTATTTTCCTCTTTTTAGAATACAAGTATGTATCTGTAATCTTCTGGGTTTATGCAAAATCTGTTATTTCACCTTTTGAATACCTAATGACTTCATTTCTTCTTGTTTTGATAAGTTTAGCTCACAGTTTGTCAATTTTATTTTTCAGAGAGGATCTCTTTGATTTGTGGATTCCTTTTATTGTTTTCTTAGTCTCCATTGCATTACTTTCTGATCTGATCAGATAATTTCCTCCCTCATATGAACTTTTGTTTTGACTGGCTCTTCTTTTTTTCGAAGACTGAGGTTCAACGTTAGTTCATTAGTTTGAGCTTTTTTCTGTTTTGGTGATATGAAAATTCAACACTCTTTCCCTTGTAGGATTGCTTTCATTATGTTCCATAAATTCCACTATGTTGTATTGCAGTGATCACTTAATGTAGAAAATGTCTAATTTCATTTCTAATCCACTGGTGGTTAAGGAAGGTTCTATTCATTTTACATGTGTTTATGAATGTCTTGTGGTTTCTCTTCACATTAATTTGAAAATTCATTGCACTATGGTCTGTTAATACCCATCTTAATACTTCAATTCCCTTCCATTAACTTGAACAAATTCTATGAGCTAGTATACGGTCTATTTTGGAGAACAACCCATGTGCAGCTAAGAATGTGCACTCTTAATGTTGTTTGGTGGAACAATGTAGACATATACTTCACGTATTTGTTCAAAACTTTGGTTGAGTTCTAATATTTCTTTGTTGATTCTGTCTACTTGATCTATTTGTTACAATGCGGCATTGAGGACCCCATTAAAATTCTGTTAGTGTTTCTTTGGTTTTTTCTTATCCATTAATATTTGTATTTTAGAGGGCTGGGGATTTAGCTCAGCAGCATAAGCACCTGCCTTGCAAGAAGGCAGTCATGAGTTCGATCACTGGTACCGGTAAAAATGAAAAAAAAAAATTGTATTTTTTAATTTAGTGCACTGGCATTTCATGCCCATATATTTATGATTGTTCTTTCTCTTGCATTCTTCTCTCTTCAAGGATGTAGTAACCTTGTCTCTCCTCATCAATATTGGCTTGAAATTCAATTTTATTTGCAAATACTGTAGCTACACATACTAATTTCTGGATCTTTCTTGCAAGGAGTAGGTTTTCTTCCCCTGCATCATACTACTGGGACTTGCTCTTTATTCCATTCTGCCAATATATACTTCTTAGGATTGAATTGAAACAATTATCAACACTGATCTTTATAACTGATATGTATTGGCTTATCATTGGCATGTAATTTTCGTATCTTTGGATTCCTTCATACCCTATTTGCCTTGCCCTTTGAATTCATTTTATTTCATGCGTTTGTAATCCTTGTTATTTCTTCCTAAACTATCCTCCAGAACTCTTTGGAGCACTGGTTTGGTGGTCATGACCTTTCAGGTGTTCTTTTTCATGGAGTTATTTTATCTCTCCCTCCATTTTAAAGATTATTTTGTGGAGTACATCGATATGGATTAGAGTTCATTTTATTTTAGGGCTTGAAATACTTCACACTCCGTTTGAATTAATTTTTGTGGAGACATCTTCTGTGATTCAGATGGTTTTTGCTTTATAGGTGATTTGTTTCTTTTCTGTAAGGCCTTTATCATGTTGTTCTACAATCTTGATTATTGTAAGCATTGCTGTAGTTTTTTGTTTCATTGATTATGGCTAATTAGAGTTCTGTATATCTCATGTGTGCATATGATTTTGTCATGCTTGAGAAGCTTTCTTCTGTCTTCTGTGAATAAATTTATTTGTGCTCTCTTGCTTTTGCATTTACTCTTGAAATTTTTGTTACTCTTTGCATCATCTAGCAGCTTCTCATGATCTTTTAGTATTTTAAAGAAACTTTTTTCATGAACACTAACCAAAAACGTGTGCCATAGGTGTAATTCTGACTTCACATTGGCTCATTCTGTTGTGAAATTTTTCAATGGAATTGTCAGTCCTCTGGTTATCTTTTTTTATCTGTTTTTTGGATTGCATTTCACTCCTAGGTGGGTGTACATGTTTTCCATCATTTTCTTAGGTTCCTCTAATGTTTTTTGTTTGTATCTTCCCTAGAGTCAGAAAGTATGTCTTTCCTTTTGGTCAACAGCTCTGTAGTTGTTTGTGAAATTATTTATGATTTGATTTTTTCTAGGGGCTTTTTCATTTGTTTTACTACTTCCACCATTATCACTTCAGAGAGCCTGGGTGAATGACTTTCAGATTGTTCCCCCTCACTTCTCCTGAGTTTGCTTTTGATGAGCTGAAAGTCTGGAATTGCTATTTTTCCACTAGGTTGATGACAATATCCTATGGCAAGTTGCTTTAATGCTAGTATTTAGAAACTTTTGGAAATGACTGTTCTCGCAGGTATCTTCTGGGTATAACCTGCTTTTGGGTTTTAAGTCCTTTGTAAGTTCTTACTTAAAGAGAAACTGGTTAATAGAGGACAGAAAGAGAGAAGGTAGAAATAAAATAACTGAACAGATCACCAATAACAAAAAATTACAAACCATGATCATACTCATATAAAAACAAACAGTGAAGAAAAACAAAAAAAAAAAAAATAAAAGACAGACAAAATGAAAATGAGAAAAAATGTCCACTTCAAGACATGTCTGTGCTGTCATGGTAGAGTATGTGGACACACAGAGTTCAGATCCATGTTGATTAATCCCAACAAGTTATCTTTAGCTTTAAGATTGGGTGGTGGACAATGCTAACCACATTACACCTTAATATCCACAAAGTTGAGATTGTCTTGTGGCTATGAGGCAGAAACCAGATTTGTTCAGCATGGAGCAGTCTTGTTGGCTTGAACTTGACTCCTTGCCATTTGGAATTTGGCTTCCTGATCTGTCACTGATAGTCACTAGATGAAGTCCACAGCATTTCTCAGTTCTGATGTCAGTGGTCCCCTGTCCAAGGTGGCTATCAGCCTGTTGCCTTCTACTGGGGGATGTCTGAATATGAAGGCTGCTGCATCCAGTTTTCTGTTCCTCTGGCACATCTTTCTGTGGATGGCTCTGGGGGTGCCAGGAGCCCCAGTGTGTCTGGAGGTGTGAGCTGCCTCTCCTAAGAAGGAAATCAAGGCTCAGGGAGAGATAACCACCTGCTGCTTCCTTGTTCTTCATTGAGGAATCTCTTCACTCTTGCTGGTAACTTCAGTACTCAATTCTGATCTGTCCGGAATCACAGGAACCTACTTCTCTCCTTTTATTCCTCATGTTGCTACATTCCAGTGTCTGGAAATTCAACCTCTGAGTGGCTCTTTCTCTGCTGCTCACCATTCTGCCATCTTCTTGGATGTCTCCACTCCCAGAAACATTTTCATTTCATTCTCATTTGTTTCCTGTCATCCAGCATTTGTTATTAACTTTCCATATTCTACATTTTCTGTATTTTCTTCTGTCATTGATTGTTAATTTCACTGCACAGTGATCTGAGAAGTGGTAACTTCAATTCTTCTACATTTCATTTTTCAGTTTTTGTGGACAGGAAAGTGATTTATTTCAGAGAACTACACCATGATTTAGAAGAAAATGTGCCTTGTTGTAGTAGAGTGTGATATTCTGTAGACATCTGTGGAGTCCAGATGCTCAAGGATGTGGCTCAGCATTGATATGTCTATATTGATTTGTTGGTTGAGCTACTATTGGAAGAAGTTCAGTGTTTGGATCTCCTATTACAAGGATGTCAGTATTCACTGAATCTTTTCGATTCAGCTGTATGAGTTATAAGGAGTCACAACATGATGCACATCAATTACTGACCATTGTCTCTTCTTGTTGGATTGTTCCCATAACTAGTAGTTAGTGACCTTCTTTGCCTCTTACAGTTAACTTTAGCTTGACATTTACCTTATGTGAAACTAAATTTGCCTGTTTGTCTTGGCAATCCTGTCGCATGAAATACTGTTTTCTATCCCTTGGTTTCAGTCTATAATTATTTTCTTGATATGGGTGAGTTTCCTGAATAGGCTACTGGATTGATTTTTGATCAAATTTCCCAATCTGTCTCTTTTAACTGGGAACTAGAGTTCATTAACACTAGCAGATATTACTGAGATGTGTTGATTACTTATGATCATTGCACTCTTCTTGTGGTGAGTCCTTTCTGTTTTCTTCTCCTATCATATTTTGTTCATTCACTAACCTTGCTTCAGCTTCTCATTTCCTCTGAATCTGAGCTTTATTGGCTTCACTGTTTTGTCTATGATATTTTTTCAGTGTTTTCTGGAGTGCTGGTTTCATACTCATATGTTTCTTTAGTTGGTCTTTTTCATGGAATGTTCTCATTTCTCCAACTAATTTGAAGGAAAGTTTTGCTGGGTAGATTGATTTACATAGAATTTATTTGCTCTCGTGACAAGAAGTACTTCACTCTGACTGTTTAAGTTTTTTAAAGTTTATTTTGGGAATTCTGCTATAACTTAAATGGCTTTAACTTTATGTATCACTTTTCACTGACTGCTTGTAAAATTTTATATGAATAATTTGTTATTTAATAAGGATGTGTCTGTTCCTGTGGTAGTGCATAATTGTGATCTCAGAACTTGGAATGTTGAGCAGGATGATTGTCATGAATTTGAGACTGGCCTGGGCCACATAGTAAATTCAAGGCCAGCCTGAACTTCATACTAACATAGAAATGGGTTGATGTCCCTGAAGTACCCAGACTGGAGGTATGCCCCTCTGACTGACTGGTTTCTGAAGTCTCCTGTGCATCCTTCATGGCATGTACTAGGACATATACACTGTCATCTCCAGCTATAACCGAGAATGAAATGAAACCATCCAGACTTTTGAATCATAGTGCGTTTCTCTGGTACCCCTCCTGTCTCAAGAAAAGGAACTCAATCACCTGATCAGCTCTGTTTCTCGGTAGGAGGTGGAATGTTCTACCTCTGAGTGAATGTGTGAGTGAATGTGCGACATGCCTGGAAAGTCCAACGTTATTGGACTGTCAGCTCCTTCAAAGCTTTGGCCAAGGAGTTCAAGTGGGCTTGTCCTATGTTTGCCCGGACTCTCATATGGCTCAGAGGTGACTCAAACCTCTGTAAGCAGTCACAAACATGGCCTGGAAAAATACAGGTGCAACTTTGCTAAGACAGATCTTCATCCACAAAAGCAGAGTGGTCAGGCAAGTATCTCATCCTCTAACAGAGAATCCCACATTTGTCTGTCTTGCATCACCAGACAGGCCAACAACATATACTCATTGGGGGTCTGAATGGGATCTAATTAGTCAGAGTTTCCAATTCCAAAATGTATCCTAAAGAGTTTATAAAATGTCTTTCCTGTTGATTAACAGAATGAAAATGAACCCCATTCTGTGCCTGAAGAGACTCTCTACTTGCTGAGGATCCCTCAGTGGAAATTTTATCATCTCTTATTGGTCACCACAGCTGCTGCCAGGGCCTGAAATTCCACTGGACAGCTGTATTCCTTCTTGTACTCCTGACTCATCTACTTCCAGCCAGTTTTATGGATTCCAACTCTTCTGTTGTGTCTGACTCTTCAGCTCCCAGCCCCACTTCTTCTAGTTCTTAGGATTGCATACTAGTCTACCTCTCCACTCCCAAATGCAAGGACTCCACCTAGTCACTTCTTGCCCCAAGTCACAGACACTCATTCCCTAGAGCCTTCTGTTTTACAGATGTCACACGCCAGTCCTAATCAGATGTCATACATGTCTATCCTGATCAAATGACTTTCATCTAGCACCCACTTTGAATGACTATCAGCAACTCCTTGTGGTCTTTTCAAGACAGAAATGTCAGTGCATTGTGACTGCGGCAAAAATATCTGATTAAAGGAAGAAATCCATCAACTGACTATTAGCCCTGATGGATGTGTCACAATGGCCTTGGACAAAGGTCACCCCACCAAGGATTGTAATATGCCAGAAACAAGCAAAGCAGTCCCGAAATACAATCAAGCCTTTCTCAAAGGCATCAGAAATGTGAGGGGAAACCCATCAGTATGTAAATGTCACTACTGTAATCCAGAAGGCTGATAAAAGTTCTTCAGACTTTTATGTGAGACTCTGTGAAGCCTACAGTGCCTAGGCTCTTTTTGACCCTGAGGCCCCACAAAAGTAACAGATGCTAGATGCAACCTTCATTGCACAAGCATCACCTAACATTGGCAAGAAAATCCAGTCTGTACATGACTATACCCTCTGGACAAATTCCAGTACACCAGACATAAGGATTATGGATGCTGGAAAAATGCTCATTCTAAACTCAGACTAAAATATAAGGATTCTCAAATTCTTCAATGTATATTAGATGACAGTCCATTCAGTCCAACATAGATTAGATGACAGTCCAGACCTTCCATTGAAACAGGCTCACTGGGCCAGACCAGGCTGCCTTGTTCATCCAAGTCACATAGAGGACCAGAGTCTGTGTCAGTATTTTGGCCAACCTATGACTTTCCTAGTACACAGTGGAATTTATCACTCTCTAGTTCCCAAACTTATTGCCCCTCTATCAGAGAAAAACTTTACCATCACTGGAGCAGCTGGAACTCGTGTCTCTGACCCCTCTGTCAAAACATCACATCACACAAGAGTACCTCTATTCACCAATTTGCAATCCCACCACTGGGGAGGGGCATCCTAACTAAGTTAGGGGCCACCATAATCATTTCTCTGAGGATTTCAGCCTCCCTGTCCCTTGCAGGCACAACCAAGCATCCTACTTACCATCACAGTTCCCTGAGAAAAACAATGGTGACTGATGGATACACACACAGAGGATATCAACACAGAAATTCTCAAGACTCTTTTCCTCAATTCGGGCCACCAACCACCTGCCTCTGATTATAAAAGTCCGTCTCAAGAGAACTGCTGACAGAGGAGGGGCTGGGTGGATTTGGGGCACCTGCATCAGCCTCCCAGTGTGTCTGGAGGACTGTGGATGCTTCGGCAGGCGATAGACCATCGCGGGTTCCGGAGGCCCTGCAGCCTGTGGTGAGTGCTCATCCCACTCTGCCCAGAGCCCAGACTGTTTGCGTTCCTCCAGGCTTCCAGGTGCGTGAAGTGGAGAAGTGGGTTTGAGGCCTCTACATCCGCCTCCCCATCCCGGCTGCACTTGGAGAGCTGTGGAGCTTCCAAGGGGCAGGTGGGCACACAGTGTCCCTGAGGCCCAGCTTGTATGGAACTGCGGAGTTCTGAGCAGGCAGAGGAGGGCCATTGGTTCTGCAGGCCCAGTGGCTTGGGGTAGCGTGGTGCCAGAGTCTCAGTAGCTGCAAACATAGAAGGGGATTTCCAACAGATCCTGAGGAAAATTTCCAATAACACTTGAAACACAGAAATAAAGGAAAATGACAAAACGAAAGACCAAATTACAACCTCAAACCTCCAGCAAATCTCAAGAAACCATAGGAGCAATGTATATAGAAGAAAATATATGCCATTCACTTCAAATATCGGACACAATAGCTACTGAAATTAACAAGCAACTCCAGGAAGCTTTAAAGAAATTCAAACTCGAAATAATCTCCCAGGTAAAAGAAGAAATGATAAAAAAAATGAAAGAGATTCTGAATATATCTAAAGAAAACACAGATAAAAATTGCAGGAACTAAACAAAAAGATAGAATCCCTAGATGAGCAATATAAGAAACAAACAGAATACATAATGCAGATGCACAGAGATATACAGGAAATAAAAAACTCCACTGAAAGTTGTAAAAACCGCCTTAAAGAAGGTGAAGATAGAATTTCAGACCTTGAAGACAAGATTGCAGCTAGTGAAGAGGAAAGGAAAGATCTTTTAAAAATAACAAGGAATCAGGAAACAACAATTCAACAACTGCAAGATGATGCAAAGAAGAATAACATAAGAATGATAGGGATTAATGAAAAAGGAGACAACATAAAGGATGTCAAGAGGATATTTAGAGAAGTAATAGCTGAAAATTTCCCAAGCATGAGATCAGAAACTGACATCAGGATCAGTGAAGCATATAGAATTCCAAATAGTCATAACCAAAATAAAACTACACCCAGACATATAATAATCACCATCCCAGAAATCCAACACAAAAATAGATTATTAAAAGCTTTCAGAGAGAAAAGAGATCATTTACAAAGGAAAACCTATCAGAATCACAGCAGACTTCTCAGCACAAACAATAAAGTCAAGAAGAGCACGGAGTGAAGTATTCCAGATCGAAAGGAAAATGATTTCCAACCTAGACTGATATATCCTGCAAAACTATCATTCAAAATAGATGGTGAAATACGATACTTCCATGACAAAGAACAGCTGAAGAACTTCATGAACACCAAACCAACGCTGCAAAAAATATTGAAAGACAGTTTAGATACACAAAGGAAAAAAACCACTAAGCAAAGCAAATAATTAAACAGAGCAGAGAGACAAAGATGCAACAGCAGAGAGATAAGATTCCTACAATTAACCAGCATTTAACAGTAATAACCATTAATGTAAATGGTCTCAATGCACCAATCCGAAGAAATAGACTAGCAGAATGGATCAAGAAACAAAATTCAACCATATGCTGTTTACAGGAAACCCATCTAACCCAGAAGGATACTCACAGACTGAAAGTCAAAGGATGGAAAACAATACTTCATGCAACAGGAATCCAAAAAAAGGCAGGAGTAGCCATTCTGTTTGCAGACAACGTGAACTTTAAACCAACAATGACCATAAAGGACAAAGAAGGTCACTACATACTCGTAAGGGGAAAACTCCAAGAGGAAGAGATAACTGTCTTAAATATATACACACCAAACTAGAGCACCCACTTATATAAAACAATTATTAACAGAAATGAAAACTCAAATTATCAGTAACACAATTGTAACAAGAAACCTTAATACGCCATTGACACCAAGGGACAGATCAACCAGACAGAAAATGAGTAAAGAAATAACACAACTGAATCACACCAACGAACAAATGGGTTTGATAGACATATACAGAATGTTCCACCCAACAACATCAGAATACACATTCTTCTCAGCAGTACATTGATCATTCTCTAAAATAGACCATATATTAGCTAACAGAACATATTCAAACAAATGCAAAAGAGTTGAAATCACCCCTTGCATGTTATCAGATCATAGCACTCTGAAATTAGAAATTAATGATAAAAGATACTGCAAAAATCCAACAAACACATGGAAACTGAATAACACACTCTTGAGTAATCAGTGGGTCACAGAAGAAATTAAACAATACCTAAAAGAAAATGAAAATGCAGATACAACTTACCGGAATTTGTGGGATGCAATGAAAGCCATCCTCAGAGGAAAATTTATTTAACTGAGTTCCCACATCAGGAAAACAGAACAAATACAAATCAATAACTTGATGCTACACCTCAAACAGCTAGAAAAAGAAGAGCAAGTCAAGCCCAAAGCCAAAGGAAGAGAGGAAATTATAAAAATCAGAGCAGAAATCAATGCAATAGAGACTAAGAAAACAATCCAAAGAATCAATGAATCAAAGAGTTTGTTCTTTGAAAGAATAAATAAAATCGATAAGCCCCTAGCCAACCTTATTTTAAAAAGGGAAGAAAAAGCTCAAATT
The DNA here is from genome assembly GCF_034190915.1 of Cavia porcellus. Lineage (NCBI taxonomy): Eukaryota > Metazoa > Chordata > Mammalia > Rodentia > Caviidae > Cavia > Cavia porcellus. The sequence continues at coordinate 52,993,550 of NW_026947511.1, read as the reverse complement.
CATGCAATAAGAAATGAAAAAGGTGAAATCACTACAGACCCAATAGAAATACAGAAGATCATCAACACCTATTTCAAAAACCTCTACTCTCAAAAGTTTGACAACACAGAATAGACAGAATCTTAGAAGCATATGAAGTACCAAAGCTAGATCAAGAGGATGTAAAACTGTTGAATAATCCAATCTCTGATAATGAAATTGAAAATGTAATTAAGTCCTTACCCACCAAGAAGCGCCCAGGCCCAGATGGATTCACTGCAGAATTCTACAAGAAATACAAAGAAGACCTAATGCCGACACTCCTCAAACTATTCAATGAAATTGAAAGGGAAGCAATCCTTCCTAAGTCATTCCTGGAAGCAAATATTACTCTAGTACCAAAACCTGAGAAAGACCCAACTAAAAAAGAGAGCTATAGACCGATCTCCCGAATGAACACAGATGCAAAAATCCTCAATAAAATATTGGCAAATAGGATCCAGCAAATCATCAAGAAGATTATACACCATGACCAAGTGGGATTCATCCCAGGAATGCAAGGATGGTTCAACATATGTAAATCAATAAATGTAATCCACCATATCAATAAAGCCACAAATAAGAATCACATGATCATTTCTATAGATGCAGAAATAGCCTTCGATAAGGTCCAACATTTATTCATGATAAGAACTTTACAGAAAATTGGAATAGATGGTCTTTACCTCAATATAATAAAGGCCATTTATGACAAACCAACAGCCAGCATCATACTAAATGGCCAAAACTTGAAAGCCCTTACTTTAAAATCAGTCACAAGACAAGGATGTCCTTTATCACCACTCCTATTTAATATAGTACTGGAAGTACTAGCCAGAGCAATTAGGCAAGAGAGAGAAATAAAACAAGTAAAGATAGGAAAAGAAGAAGTTAAGTTATCATTGTTTGCAGATGACATGATACTCTACATAGAAGTTCCCCTAAACTCCATGGAAAGACTCTTAGATACAATAAATTCAGTAATGTGGCTGGATACAAAATCAATACTCAGAAATCAATAGCATTCCTATACACAAACAACTAAATCACAGAGAGGGAAATAAGAGAAACTACACTCTTCACATTAGCAAGCAAAAAAATGAAATATTTAGGAATTACTCTTACAAAAGAAGTGAAAGACTTATACAGTGAAAATTATAATACACTTAAAAAAGAAATTGAAGATGATCTCAGAAAATGGAAAGACATCCCTGGCTCATGGATAGGAAGAACAAACATTGTGAAAATGGCCATTCTCCCAAAACTGTTATAAATGCAATCCCAATAAAAATACCATCAGCATACCTTATAGATCTAGAGAAATCACTCCTAAATTTCATCTGGTACCTGAAGAGACCTAGAATAGCAAAGGCAATTCTAAGCAGCAAAGACAAAGCAGGAGGCATCACAATCCCTGACTTGAAGTTATACTACAAAGCAACAGTAGTAAAATCAACATGGTATTGGAATCAAAACAGAGCTGAAGATCAATGGAATAGATTAGAAGATACCACCACAACTACAAACACACTCAACCACCTTATCTTTGATAAAGGAGCCAAGCAGGTTCACTGGAAGAACGACAATCTCTTTAATAAATGGTGCTGGAAAAACTGGCTCTCCATTTGCCGAAAACTAAAGCTAGACCCATGTCTATCACCAGGTACTAAATTAAAATCTAAGTGGGTCAAAGATCTGAATATTAAAACAGAAACACTAAATCTATTGGAAGACAAATTGGGTAGAAACCTTGAAGACATAGGTGTAGGTAGAGAATTCGTGAACAGGACTCAAACCGCACAGGAAATACTTCCCAGAATCAATAACTGGGACCACCTCTTATTAAAAAGTTTCTGTAAGTCAAAAGAAATCTCCAGCATCGTGAAAAGAAAACCCACAAACTGGGAAAAGATTTTAGTGAACTCTCTCTCAGACAAGGGACTCTTGTCTAAAACATATAAAGAATTAAAAAAACTCAGACCCCCAAAATTCAAAGATCCAATCCAAAAATGGGCATCTGAGATGAATACGCACTTCTCAGGTGAAGAAATGCAAATGGCAAATAAATACATGAAAAAATGTTCATCATCATTGGTCATTAGAGAAATGCAAATTAAAACCACACTGAGATACCATCTCACTCCTGAAAGAATGGCCAGGATCAAGAAAACCAACAACAACAAATGCTGGAGAGGCTGTGGGGAAAAAGGAACTCTTCTACACTGTTGGTGGGAGTGTAGACTGGTGCAGCCTTTGTGGAGGTCTGTCTGGAGATTTCTCAAAAAGCTGGGATTGGAAGTCCCATTTGTTCCAGCTATTGCACTTCTAGGCATATTCCCAGAAGAACTGAAAGCATCATACCACAGTGATATGTGCGCACCTATGTTTATAGCAGCACAATTTGTAATCGCCAGATCTTGGAAAAAAACCCAATTGTCCATCAACTGAGGAATGGATAAAAAAGCTGTGGTATTTCTATACAATGGAGTATTATTCAGCTATAAAGAAGGATTACATTGAGATATTTATCAATAAATGGGCTCAGCTTGAGACCATACTCATAAGTGAAATAAATCAATCTTGCATGTGTGAATACCGAATAGTTTCCCTAATGTAAGTAATGATTCAAATATATAAAAATATGTGGTAATCATGATTCCCCATTATGTGGCCTTGAAGCCTTATAAAGTTTTCACTTATTAATTGGAAAGGCTTTATTCTGGGCTTCTTGATATGGAAATATTTGAAGCTATAGTATATGAAGTTTTATTCAAATATTTCAAGGAAAAAGACAGACACTATGGTAACTACTATTAGGTCAGGTTATTTGGTGGTGAAGCACTAGGTTGCTGAAACAGTCATGCTTTGACCTGTATTGTTATATTTTTATGTCCTGTTTTATCTCAATCTCTCCCTTATTCTTTAAAAAATTAGTTATTTCTTATGTTTGTTTTAATTAAGGGGAAAATTATAAAAATTAGAAGGATATATAATAGTAACTTTTTTTGATTTCCTATTAACTTGTTTTGAAGTCCTGTAATACTCCCATGATTCTTGTTTTGACTGATTAGACTCTGTTCCATTCTGTATGATAGTATCAAGTTTGAGGGTATAGCCAACTACTTTGAAGGCAATAAGATTCACTAAGATGCCCATTCTGGTTTGACTATTGTCTCCTTTGGAAGTCCTGTAATGTTTACAATGCTTAAGTTTTATTGGTCTTGTTCTCTACTGTTTTGTTCAACTGTATAATATCTAATGAGATAGACAATTCTTTTTAAGGAAACAAGAGACATTGTTGATAACCATTGTTGATAACCTTGTACTCTGTTTTACATCATGTACTATGTCTATCCTTGGTTTTGACTGACAGCTTTGTTTTGCCATATTTGACTTTATTCTCTCCCCCCCCCCAAAACAGTAATAAGAACTAAGGAGTAATAAAACCCAAAATGTGTAAATTTTGTTGTAAAAAGGAGAGGGAAAAAAAGAGCTCTAAAGATACAACAGCAAGTGTGTTTAGGGGTGTTAAATAGCTGACCATATTAATGTTTTCGGTTGGATCATTGAACACAACTGTTTTCAGTCTCACTGTTTGAATGTCCACTTTGTATTCTTTGATACTGTGATTTGAGCAACTATTTCTAAGATGATAATATGTAATCTATTAACTGGTGATTTCTTACTGGTTTGTTTTTGTAGTTCTGTATTACATGTACCCTTACACCACTTTGTTTTGTTTTTTGTTTTTCTCTTTTTCCTTTTAAATAAAATTTTTTAAAAAATCAAGAGAACTGCCACTAACATCGAACATTACCTTGTGCCACAAGAGGCTCGAATATGACTTCATCTTCACATTTAGAGGCCTCAGAATTGTGTAGTAACTATCGACTGGACTCAGAACTCAGGCAGTCCCTCTTTGTCTTTGAATAGTAAGACCTCAGTTCTGAACTCAAAATCAATTTCCAGTATTCACCATCCTTAAGGATTCAAAAACTCACTCTCTTTGGAAAAGCCCACACCGCTGACATCACTCATTTCCCCAGCACAGAATTTCTAACTGCACCCTCTTCCAATATATTGATGATCTCCTTCTAGCTAGGAACATCCAAGCTGGCTGCTGGGAAGGCACAAAAGCTCTGCTGCAACATCTAATAGAAACTGGCCATATGGTATCTTGGAAAAAGGCAAACGGTTTCATGCAATAACAAGTTTGTTTTTTTTACTTGAGTCAGGAACACCATGCACTTGGACAAAAAAACAAAAAGGTCATCCACTCCAACCCAGTTCCAACCACAAGAAAGAAACACCCCAAATTCCTTTGCTGGCTTCTGTACGACATGGATCTCCAAGTTCACCAAAAAAGCAAATCTCCTGTATGACGCCTTGTCTGGAAAACTCTAACACTTTCGAATGGAACCTAGAACCAAAAAAAATCCTTCAATGACATTAAAAAGGTCCTCTCTACAGTCCCAGCCTTGGGAATTCCATAGGTAAATCACTCAATTCAACTTGTTTGTTGGTAAATGATGACTTGTTGGCCAGGTATGGTGGCTCACACCTGGAACCACAGCACTCAGGAGGCTAAGGCAAGATGATAGTTCAAGACCAAGCCTGGGCTACAAAGTTAGCTCAAGGCCAGCCTCAACTGCATAGAGAGACTGTCTCAAAAAGACAAATAATGATGACCTGTCACTTAAAAGATGTTTATGCAAACTGTTGGCCCCTAGAAGGGGCTAGTGACCTACTTGTGAAAGCATGTGAACCCTGTCACTAAGTGCTGGCCCATTTGCCTCCACACTCTATCAATCAATATACTCCTCATCAAGAAAGGTGACAGGCTCACCTTGCACCAAGATGTAACCAACTGTCCAGATGCCACATGCCTTACTGGACCTCCTGAATAACCATGGACTTCACTGCCTCTCCAACAGTGAAGTCACCCAGTGACAAAGACTCATGCAAAAATCCTCTCCTGACCCTTGTATTGATATGAACACTCATTCCTCCCATATTCATGCCCACAAAACAGGGTCCCCCAGACCATGACTACCTGGCACTAACCCATGAGATATTCTCAAGCCAACCAGAGTTAAGATGAACTTCTTGACAGATGCTGAGTACTGCCTGTTTTTAGATGGAAGTAAGTCTGTTGGGAATGGAGTTAGAAAGGTTACATATGCTATGGTCACCTAAGACAAAGTTATTTTGGGCAAACTTCTCCCATAAGAGTGGTCTTCACAAAAAAACTAAACTATGGACTCTCATTCAGGCCCTCAATTAGTCTGAAATCAAAAAAGTCAAGACAGACTCAAGATATGCCTTTGCACAGGAAATGTCTAGAAAATGAAATATACATAGTAAAAATCACTGAAAACAAAAATTCTGCTGCTATCTGGAAACCCCTCAATGTGGCAATCATTCGCTTCCAGGGACATCAAAATTTTAAAGGTCTCATGACCTTAGAAAACAAAAAAGCAGGTAAAATGGAAAAAGAAGTTACTAAAGGAGCATCCTGGGACCAAAAACATCATACAAACAAATCTAGATCTTCTACTGGACCTTCCCCCAAGACCCTGATGTTATCTTCCATCAACTAAGGAAGATAATAACTAGGCAAAACAAGAGCAAGGTACCAAGGGACCCACCCTTGGTGCACACGCCCAGATAGTGAAAGTGTCATTTAACAAAAATGGCTGAGCCCAAGTTCAAAAATGCCAAAATGTAGCCCATGTAGAGCTCTTAGGCTGTTAATATGACATCGCACACTTGGCCAGCATCTGTTCCATTGACCACTAATGATGCCAAATACCACTCAGGATAATGTGATTTAGAGGCTAAAGTTAGCTCTTGGCATCCAATTATGGCAAAATCATATTTTGATGATATGCAAATAGACTTCACAGAAGTCAAACCAACAAAGGATGCAGATATATTCTGGTGTTAGTCTGTACTTTGTCCCATTAAATAAAACCTTTCCACACCCACAAGAAAATTCCTCCAAGGTCAATCAAGCATTGCTCCAAGAAATTATTCCCATAGATGAGCTCTCTCTGCCCATAGAAAGTCATGTGATGGCCTAGACTTTGTGGCAGAAATAATTCAAATCCACTCTAAACTGCTCCAAAAAAAAAAAAATGAAACCTGCATACTGCTCATCGGCCTCAGAGTTCTGGAAAGGTGATTCAGATAAACCAGATCATAAAGATAACTTTAACAAAATTCTGCCATAAAAACAAAGCCTCATGGACTGGCTTTCTTCCCATGGCTTTTCTTCAGGTTCAGGGCTCACCTGGGCCCACTGGTTTCACCTGCATAACTGATAAACTTGCAGAGATTCAGAAATAAGAAGTGCCCTTCCCATGAACCAGTGGCAGACATGGGTTGGAAAGGGAAACAGGAAGTCGGCTCACCCTTCTTGAGAGACAGTAATAACTGTGGTTTAGAGAGAAAGAAGAAGCATGCTTTCCATGAGCCAGCAGAAACTGTGGGTCAGAAACAGAAACAAGAAACAGCCTTCCTATGATCCAGCAGGTACATGGGCAGGGAGAAAAGAAGTGCTGAGACCCACCTCACCTCCATCAGCAAATGGTTGAATCAGAGGAACATACTCACTTGATAACAACTGAGGTACATAGACAACACAATGCTTGTACTATCTGACTGGCTTTTCAGGCTTAATGGTAGTAGTATGGCCATGTATTTAGAGGCTAATAAGAAGCAATATAGCAACTATGGGGGGTTTTCTTCTCTCGTGTTTTGAAATCTAATATTGTTTACACTGTTTTGTTTTTCTCCACTTATGGATTTGTTTTATTCAATGTTTTGTTTTGATTGGTTTTATTCTGTACTGTTTTGTATAGTTGTATTATACGAAATGGTACAAGCACCAATTTAGAAAATAACAAGAGGCATTGTGGTAGCAATTTTTGATTTCCTATTATCCTGTTTTGAAGTCCTGTATCACTTTCACTGTACTTTTTTTTGTCTTTTTCCTTTTTATCGGTACCAGGGATCAAACTCACGACCGCCTGCTTGCAAGGCAGGTGCTCATGCCGCTGAATCCCCAGCTGCTGAATCCCCAGCTGCTAAATCCCCAGCCTCCACTGTACTTTTTTTGATTGAATTTATTGTACTTTATTTAGTTTTATTCTCTTAAAAAAAGAGTTGCAGAGATCTGACCCTGAATATGTCACACTTGCAACAAGAGATTCCACCCTACCCTCACTGAAGACTGACAGGCAACATCTGATCCATACAACCCCTGCACTGCCAAGGATCTTCAGTCCTGCTCCTGTCACATCTAGAAACTGACTGTCTATATAAGGCACAATTCAAAGTTTGGAAGGTTTTACTGGCTACCTCTTCTTCCTAGAACTCCTTAAATCCCTAAATTTTGCACTTTGTTATAGAGGTCTGGACTGTTGCATGCAATGACTAGGAAAACTTGAAGCATGCACATTTTTACTGATACAATTATGAGTCTAGGGACTGACTGTCCTCATCCATTTCCATGGCAATAGGGTTAAGGGATGACTTGTATTATTATCTTGTTTTCCAAACCTGAACCTTGGGTCATAAACCAGGCCTTTCAGAGTGTAGCTCTACCCTTTCTGGTATCCTGATACCCACATCGACCTCCTCACTCAGTCAGGCAACCCACAAACCAGCAATTCAATACATGCATCAGAGGAATCAAAACTCTGGTCACAATGTAGATGGCACTCCAGAATGTATATTGGGTAGAAAGCTCACTTACTTAGTCCTAATTCAGTCCACGGATCTCAATAATCTACGTGTAGATGTCTGGTGATTATGTAACAAATCTCTGTACTTGACCAACCGAAAGGCTGGAATGGATCCTGTGCCCAAGTCCAATTGGTTACTTGCTTTACAATTGCTCAGAATCAGTCTCTCCACATTATCCTCCTCATGAATCTAGAAATGCTGCTCAATACATCAGCCCTAGGTTCCTATACTTCTATTATCTGCATGCTTGCAATAGGGATCCCACAACGGGCATTAGTGAATTCAGAGCTTAAAGCCAAGTAGCTGCAATATTTAGAAATTCATGTTTTGGGGAATCACTATCAACAAAAATGTAGATTAGATAAACTAAGTTTACTACAATCAACGAAGTTTTATAAATTATCCTTGGATTGCTATTGAGGGAACAGCTAAACAACTCAAGCCCACCAGCCTGATTGCCCAGAAAAACAGACTTGCTCTGAATATGATTCTCACAGAAACTAGTGGTGTCTTGTGTTAAGATATGAAACCAATGCTGAACATTTATCTCAAACATCACTGACCCTGATGGCACAATTTCCAAGGCCTTCCAACATCTAACAAAGTCATCACAAAAATTAGCCAAAAACCCTGGAGATAATGATCCCTTTTCTGGTTTTCTAAAACAATAATTTGACAAATAAAAGTGTATAATGGTTTCCATACTCACTTCCCTGCCATTAGTAATGGAATTTTCATTCTTACAGGTTGCCCTATATTATCTCAGTTAAACACAGTTTAACTCAGAGATTGAAACTGTTCTCCAGAAGGAGAAACCCCCAAATTATGAGTTTGATGTGCTTAAGACCTGCCACCATTCAACAGTCCCTAATAGACCCAAATCATGACACCTTCCAAAGTCACCAAGGGGCATCATGAGTGAGGGATGCAGCAGAAATTGTGACCTAACTGCACTCATTCTGTTTAATAAAGTTGAAATCATTCTGTTGCCACCACACTCAGCTAAATCACATGATTTAGGATCATATGATTTGTCATCAAATTGAAATTTCTGTGATTGTGCTAAAAACAACTTTGACATATACAGTTATGCTGCCCACAAAATACTTATTGTATCATGACCTTCTGCTAAAGCCTTATGTCCTTCATATGACTTCTCTTTGCCACTTGATAAATAAGTCACCTCTGTAGTCAACACCTTAGACTGTGGAGATGATTCCTCTGGCATACATTAGCACCAACAAAATTTTCTTTCTTTTCCTGAGCTCTGTCTATTAATATCCTCTTATGGTTTTTAACCTTCCTCCTGTTTATGTGATATATTACATTTATAGATTGAACCATCTTTGCATCACTGGGGTGAAACCTATTAGATCATGATATGTCCTGGTGAGTGTTTTTGGGTATCTGTGTTTATTATTCTTATAGCCTTGCTTGTTTGTATGCTGAATTCTTTTCTCACATCTACGAAGTTTTCTGCTACAATTTTTGTAGGTACATTAATAATTCTGAATGTGTTATCTTCTAGCTTTTCTCTAATTCCACTGAGACTTTTGTTAGTCTCTTCCATTTCACTGAGAATCTGTTGGGTTTTGTTCTCTCCTCTGTTGTGCTTCTCTTAGCACTTTTGGTTGTTTTGTTTTTTTCTTTTGAGACAGGGTCTTGCTATGCAGTTCAGGCTGGCTTTGCACTCACTTTGTAGCCCAAACTGGTCTACAACTCACAACAATCCTCCTGCCTCAGCCTCCCAGTGCTGGCACTACAGGTGTGTGCCACCACACCCAGCTAACTTAGAACTTCTGTATACCTGAACATTTTCTTATGAATTTGAAATGATGTCTTCAGTTTGGTGACTTCTGGAATTTTTGAGTTCTACACACTTATTTTTACTTCAGATTTTCTGTCTGATCACTTGTTGCAGATGATAAATCTTTGGTGAAATTTTCATTCATGATGTGTAAAGATTTGACCAACTCTTCTAATTTTTAACTTATTTCACCTGCATCCACTTTGGAAAGTTTGAGTGACATTTCAGTGAACTTTTGCTTCATTTCCATTTGAGGCTCATCTGGGTTTTTTTCATCTTTTCTACAAACATTTCATAGAGTTCTGCTACCTCATATTTTCTTTCCTCTTCAGTTGGTCCCTTTGATCAGACTTGGGGGATCTAGAAGAGTTCAGGGTCATCTTCTGTCTTGCTTTTCCATGTGCTTGTGCATGTATATCCAATTTTCATATTTTATTTTCACCAGGAAATCTAGATATTGGAATAAAAACATAAATCAATTGGTGTTCACGACAATGTCAGCTTGGCTATAAGTAAGTTCAGTAGCATCAATGTCATGAAACTTCAAGTGAATCTTGACTAACCCTAGAAACCACATTAAACAGCCCTTAACCAGAACAAGAGGTCTATGATTTTAGAGAAGGGGTGCTAAGTAATTCATCCAATAGCCTATAACATTTAGGATAACCAATTTGTACTGTATAGAGACAGCAACGCCAGGGCTAAAAATGCCACTAAATCTATGATAATGAACCATTAGAGACTGACTGAAGAATCTGCAATCAAAACCTACTTTGTAAGACAAAGTATCAACACTGGTCTCACAGGTGCTGTTGTTCCATGTTCAGCTGCTGTTGCAATGCTGGGGTGACCTCACCTGTCAACAGAGAGGGCTCTGCATCATTTCTCTGGCACGTAGGACTTAGATGAGAGACCATAGCATGCAGTAGCTACCTTGTCTTTAAAGATCAGCTACTCTGAGGACTTCACCCTCCAAACCTAGCCTTCTTCAATATAAAACAGGGTCCATGAAATTCCTGGTTTGGTCCTGAGGCCTCCCAAGGAATCCCAAGTGGTCGATATTAAGCAATCCCTTTTTTAAGCCTAACTTTCAAGATGTTTTCTCACCTTGGTATTCTCGCATCTGATGTCTGTGGCACAGTAAGCCTTCAGCCATGAAGCAAAACTCTCCCCCTGGGTATTAGTCTGTTCTTCAATCAGGAGAGTTGGTGACTGCATTTATGTTGTGAGGTGCTGAGGAGGTTCCAGGAGCAGGTCCCAGCAACATGGCCTGGGAGTGGGGTCATCAGTTCAGTTGATCTGAGCTGCTCTTCCCTGCCAGGGCACCTGGAGTCCTCTGAAGGTGGCCAAGGCTGATACACTCAGGCCTGTCTTTCCCACCTTGGGTGTTCCCTGGCCTGTTGTGCACAGGGTCCTGCCAGCAGTTTCAGCAGTTGGAAGGGGGTCACCTCTATTTTAGCCCTACTCCTAACTCTAATAGGTTGGGACCATAAACCTAAATCTAACTGACACCTAAAAAATACCCAAAACATAAACCTTATGCTAACAATGCAAACTAGTCCTTGCCTTCGCCTTCACCCTAATTATACTCTTTGATCTTTTACTAACTTTATGCCAAAACCTAAATCTAAATATAGCCCTAACCTTAGTTGAATGGTAACTATAGACCTAATCGTAGCATTAAGTACTAGGTGTAGCCATACCTCTGACCTTAGCCATACCTTTATTCCTAAATGTAAAGCTAAACAAATCTGATTCTAACAATGGTCGATCCTGAAATGTAAACATAAATCTAACACACACATTGCTGAAAACCTAGTGCCACCATAGACAAGACTCCACCATTAACCTAACCTTATCCCCACTCCTGGATCTAGCTCTAAACCTGAGCCTTCCATGACCAAAAACACTAAGCTTTGTGGATCACTGGCCCTAACTTCCCTCAGGCTCCCACACTCATAGATGGGGCTTCACAGGTACCTTCATTGCCATGTGAGATACCAGATTAGTCAATTAACTAAATAAATCAGGATGTGGCTGGGTGGATTTACAGAAGAGAGAATGCTGTCTATGATTATGGTTGACACCAATGAATAGGCTCATACCCTACATGGAATATAAAGAGCAAGGGAAGCTCACTGCTATGGCCAGTTATCTGTTCTGCCACATATTGCATCTGGCTATCAACCCTGCTGCTGAACCTCGGAGTCACCTGCCTTTGACCCCAAACATCCATAAACTGCAAGCTATAATAAACCTTTTCTCCTATAACTTGAGGAGGCAATATTGTGCATCAGCATTGAGAAATAATTAAAACAAATGGAGGTCACTTATCTTCACATTAAATCAAGCTAGCCCTAGCCCACACCTTCATCATAACCCTAAGCCTAACACTAAAATCCTAGCTCTAACCTTGTCCTTGGTAGAACCCCAATTCTGACTCTAATCCTAAGCCTACATGCCAAATTCTATCATGTAAACCTAATCTAAGCTAACCTTGTCCATAAACCTTTCATTAGTGTTATGTGTGATACACTGTGTCAACTAGTGAAGTTTAGAAATTTAACTCACACTCAGAAGAGAGCCTGGATCCTTCTTTGTAAATGTCCTCAGCCTGTACAAGAGGAGGGCATAGAGGTAGTGTGAGTACTATACCCTCCCTGGAGAGGAGGTGGCCTGCTTACAATACAAAGGAGGCAAAGGGACTGGTTCCCCATTTTGCTACTCCTGCTTTTGCTGGCTGCTATCTTGAAGTGTTGCCCCTCAGTCATGCCACTCTGCCTTGGAGTCAGCTGACTGTGCTCTCAATAAACCTTTCTTCATTTTGGGTGTCTATTTTATCTTAGCAACAAGAAAAATGTATCCAAGTCAACTAGACCAAATCCTATTAGCTTACATGTATGTTCAGAATTACCCTAACCATGCTGGTACACTAAGTCTTCTCTGTACCCAGTCCACCACCCTGGCCTAATTGTGTCCTAGATCTATCATGAAATCTGACTTTACACCTACCTCTAACTTGGTTATTAAAGCTAATGCTAGTTGTAACCCTGCTAAAACTCTACCCCTAGTCCATTACCTAATCTTGTCCTAGCACTAAGCCAGGTGAAAATCTATCCTTATATCTATGCCTACCTAAGCCCTGAAAGTATTATTCTTAACCATCTCATGATGCTACACCTAAACATAAAACTGACACTAACACTAACCTCAAAAGAAGCCCTTATCCACCCCTAAATACAAGCTTCAACCAGAGCAAAAGGCAGTGGTGGAAAACATTTTCATAAAAAGGAACCAAATTGTAACCTAAAAGCCACTGATTCATTGCAAAATGCCAACACTGCAATTAATCCTGAATATTGTTGCTTTATTTTGGCAAAAACAACTGATGCATTAACATCTTTTGTCTTAATAGAAAAGCTTGCATATCATAAGGAAAACTAATTCTACCCTAACCAAAACAATCACCATAAATTTTTTAGACTAGCCAGGACCTAACTCTAGCTAAATGACTACCTCAAGCCACAGTGGGAGCCCTAATCAAAAACCTGAATCTAATCCTCTTAAACCTTATGTTTAAACCTAAACCTAAGGCTAAATCTGGCTGAACTCCAACACTAAGTGCAGTACTACTCCAGCACTAACCATAAGACAAATCCAGAAAAAAAAAAAAAAAAAAAAAAAAAACAGTGGAATCCTAACTCTAAACCTAAGCCTAAATCTTACTTTAACCCTAATGCTAAACCTAACCCTAGTGGAAACCAAAAGTATTGCTACATAGAACCTAACCAAACACCTGACCCTCAACTTCAATCAAACCAAAAAAAAAAAAAAAAAACCTAATCCTACACAAGGTGAAACTGAAAACAAAACCCTAGTTGTAAATCTACCTAAAACTATGTAGGAACCATAGCTCTGCCTGTAAAAGGAGACATGTCTCTAGACTTTGCTCCAGCAGTAAAAACTAGGGCTAAACCTAAATCTAATCCTAACCCTGTGACTAAGCCAGACTCTAGTTAAGATTTAACAATAAACTTTAATTTAATCCTGACTATTGAAGAACACTAATCTTAACTATAAAACCTAACCTGAATCCTAATACCAAACCTAACTCTAACCCTAAATTCAATCCTGTTGAAACCATGAACCTGACACCAAATTTAAGCTTACAAATAACGTTAATGCTACCCTTGACAGAACCCTAGCCTTAGCCCTAACCCTGAGCCAGACATAAGTAAGCTTCAATCCCAGGCCTATGTCTAATTCCTAAAATTAACTCTAAACCTACTGGCAACGGTAAACTTAGATGAAATCAAACCCTAAACCCAATCCTAAACACCAAACATAACACCAACTTTAATTCTATCCCTAAAGCTAAATCCCTAGCCTAAACCTATTCCAGTTGGAACTCAGCTCTATCCTTAGTGAACCTGGCACTAACACTAACTCCATGTCCAATTTTCCCTTAAACATGATGGTAGTCTAGACCCACCCCCTGCCTATGACCACCTCTGGTTTGAAACTTAAACATAATCATGATAGGATAATAAACCTAATACTAATTCTAACCTTAAACTAAATTCTATTCTGAAAACCAACAGTAATGCTAACCCTAACTCAAATCCCAATCCAAACACTGACAACACTCTAGTGTTATTTTATTTCTAGCACTATCATGAGATGTAGTAATAACTGAGATATGGCCATAAACCTGACCTTATGTTTAGGACTATCAAAAGAACTAACACTAAAGAAAATGCTAATACTAATCTTGATCGAGTCCTAACCCTAATCATTAAATAAGTATCCACCTGCTGAATGCTCAACATAACAAAGAAAAGCCTAACATCACTGTAAACTGTACCCACTCTAGCCTGAACACTAATATACTATACCTAAAGCTACATCTAACTCTATGACTAAAAAAAGCCTAAACCTGACCATAGCCCAAATGCTTGTCCTAGCCATAACCCTATCACAGTCTGAGAACTTAGCCACTCTTCTAAGCAATTTAGCTTCCAGACCTATGAAATCAGGCAGGAAATCTAGGACCTATAAAAGCTGAAGTGGTGCATTTCATGAATGGAAATAGCTTTGTCCCAGAAGGACATCAAAAGTTAGATTCTGCAGTTGTCAATTTGCAAAGGATCACTAAGGTCAAAATCCCTTTCAGAGGGATCTCTGTTCAAAAGGCAGACATTGTAGCTCTTACATGGACATTGATTTTAGAAAAAAGCAAACAAATATCTATGCTGACTACAGAAATGCTTTCTGCTGCTACACGCCCATGTAGCACTCTGGAAAGAAAGAGGCTTGCAAACTAATAAACAATCTTGTATAAAGGACAAAAGGGTACTGCTACTATTCCTAGAGGAGGGTCGATCTTCCCAAGCAGGTTACTGTTATACATTATAGGAGACACCAAAAAACACATGTTTGAAGTGTCTCAGGCCAATGAAAAGGCTGATGGGGATGCAAAAGACCAGGTTTACACAGCCTCAAAACCTTAGCCTTTTCCCAGTTCCTTAGAAACACTTATAACAAGTGTATTCTCCCCAGGAAAGAAAAATGACCTTAGGAAAATGAGAAATTTAAAAATTATTCTGCTGGTATTTAGATAACGAACTGCTCCTTCCACAAGAGACTCAGTAGAAAAACAAAGAAACAAACAATTATTCTTTCCACATGGGAAGAGATGGTGGAATGGAAATGGACACTCAAATGTTCATAGGATTAGGGCTGGCAGCAACATCCTGACAGGTCTGAAAAGCTTTCCACAATGTGCCTAAGATAGCCAGACAAAGCCCACAATACACACTTTGTTATAACAGGTACACACCTTGCAGAATAATAGCAACTATACTTTATGCTCATGGAACCATGTGAGGGATTTAGTCCTAAGAGACACAGCCTGGACTGAGGCCTTCCCTACCATTCAGAAGAGGCACTTGGGGTAGCCAGGGTGCTCCTCAAAGTTTTAATTTCCTTATTTGGGCTACTCCACAACTTCAGAGTGCCAAATGGGCTATTATTCCCTCTCAGTTTACTCAGGGGAGGGGCTAAGACTTCTGTAGTAAATGTCCATCTCCATTGCACATGGAGTCCTCAGTCTTGGAAGGGTTGAGAGACTCTACCAAACCCTAAAGTGAGTTCCAGAAAAAGCTTGCCAAGTAACATCTGAGCCTTGTGTCTGAAAACTGCCTTTAAGCCTCATAAAGGTCTAAACCTCAAACTTGGCTACATATGATTCTATTTGAAAGATTATGTAAGAGGCTTTTTCTATCATCTGGTATGACAGTAATCTGTGAGACTGCTAAGCTTTTACAATATCTTTACAACTTCTTCATCATTTAGACCAAGTATTACAGGGTATCCAGCTGCATGGGAACAAAGTCTTGCTAGCTCCATTCCCAGGGAGATACCTCATGTCTGCGCTGGATACCAGGTGATCATTACAATTTGGAAAGAAGAGACTCCTAAAGACCAGTTAAAACTGAAATGAAACACTAACAATAAAAACTGAAATGAAACACTAACAATAACATATATTGAGCACTAGTCATGGATCTATACAAAATTTGATATAACCCTAAACCCTAACATTAACATTAAAACAAAATCTAAGTCTCCCTTACATCCTCATCTAACTCAGCAATAAAAAATTAACCACAAAGTTAACCACAACCTAAAGAAAATCTTAGAAATTGCAAGTATCCTGTCTGTAATCCCAGCCCTAGAACTTCCTGTAACTGTAAACCTAAACATAGACCTAGCAATACATCTAGATCTAAAAATAATTGTAATCCTAACAGTAGCTCTAAGTCAGCCCTAGACATACAACTAAAACTAACTTTAATCATAATCCTTGCCCTACCCTTAAACAGATCCTTAACCTTATAACAGCCTAGCCTTAACACTAACAATAAAACACAATCCTAAATACTGTCTTAAATAGAACCCTAGGACTATCTCTAATATGAACTATAAAGCTAGTGATTACTCTATCTGTAGATAGTTTAAACCATAGCACTAGCCCTAACCTATTACATGGTCCTTACTTTAAATCACATCCCATCCCCACCCTTGATATAGTCTGAAATCCATACATATATCCATCGTTAATTTTTACATTATCCTAAATGGAGCATTATCACATGCCCTAAAAGTATCCAACCCATAACACTAACCTGAAACTTAACCCAAAAATTAACCATGGTACAAGCCAACTCTTTCCCTGTTTCTAGCCTTTGTGCTGGCCATACCCATAGCTCTAACTTTAATTCAGGGGGGACCATAACCATAGACATAGACCTTCCATAGGCACAAAAATAGCCTTTGCTATAAACCTAGCACTAGCCTTTAATTAGAAATTAACATGAACACTAGTCTTATTATTGACCATATCCCTTGTATGAAATGCAGCCCCACAACTTCAACTACCACAGCTCTAAATCTAAACCTCATTCTAAACCACACTTGCACCTTTACACTGGTAAAACCTGGAACTCATCTCTAAACTTAAACATGCTCCTAGTTTAAACATCATTATGAACTTACCATAAGTGCAAAAATGATAGAATCTTAAATCTAACACTAACCAAGCCCAAAACTTAAACCTGGCTCAAGATCTACCAGTAACCTTAGACCCTAAGTTCTGTGACTAATGAAAACCTAGCACTAATTCTGTATTTAACCCTAACCCTAACCCTAAACCTACCTCTAATCCTACCTCTAATCCTAACTATAAACTTAACCTAATCCTAAATATCAAACTGCTGTGGATTATATCCAGAGCCTCCAGCACTCATAAGGAGCTTGTCAGAGGTGATGGGTCACAGACTATGGTACTGGATTAGTCAATTAATTGATTTAACATAGATCTGGTGCTGGGTAGGTGCATTTACTGAAGACAGAAACCTCTTCATGTATATAGGTGGCACCCAAAATAGGCTCATAGCCTGGATGGAACATAAAGTGAAACACAGGCTCACTGCTGTGGCTTCTTTGCTATGCTATTCAAACTTTGCTGACTGGCATACCCATCTTCCCTGCTGCCCAGCCTTGGAGCCAGACGACAAACTGTAACAAAAATAAACATTTCTTCCTTTAATATGTACAGAGGGCATTTTGTGTCAGTAATGAGTAATGACTAAAACAGTGGAACCTTAGTGCTAGCTCTAATATTCACCATTACATAAACTTAACACTAAACATCTAGCTCTAACCCTAACACTGGTGAAATTCTAACCTGACACTGAAACCCACCACACACCCTAAATCCTACCCATAATGAAACCCTAAGCAAAGCTAGCCCTGGTCATAAGCATTCCTCTAGCCTTAACCCTATTCATGTAATTTTATGTTAAACCTTACCCTATCCATGTTGGAGCCCAAAACTCTCACCCTGCCCTGTCCCCACTCCTGGCCCTAGCCTTTGCCCTAGAACTATTGCTAGTCTGACTTCAAAGCTGTCACTAACTCTGACATTAAAAGCTATTCTAGGTCTAATCTTGCTGAAATGCTAAAACTAGTCCTTTTTCATAGCCATAGTCCTAGCACTAAATAAGGTGGAAGTGTATCCTTAATTTGTGCCATACCTAATCTTTTTAAAATATTATTATCTTAATCATCTCAGAGAATAAACCCTAAA
The DNA here is from genome assembly GCF_034190915.1 of Cavia porcellus. Taxonomy (NCBI): domain Eukaryota; kingdom Metazoa; phylum Chordata; class Mammalia; order Rodentia; family Caviidae; genus Cavia; species Cavia porcellus. The sequence continues at coordinate 52,975,326 of NW_026947511.1, read as the reverse complement.
CATAAAGCCAGCCTTAACACTAATCTCAACAGTCACCATAACCAAGATTAACCTTAAGCTTCAACCTAAGCTAACGGCAGTGATGGCAAGCATTTTAGTGAAAAGGAACCAAATTGCAACCTGAATATGATATATTCATCGTAAAATACCAACAATGCAATTACTTCTGAATACTGATGTTTAAGCTTAGAAAAAAACAAGTCATGCACTGACATCTTGTGTCTTAAAGGAAAAAGATCATGGATGCCGTAGGTTTTCCAATACTTGAATATAGAAAACTTAACTCTAGACAAATCCAAAACCAAAAATCTCTAGAGCTCTAGAAACAGACATAAATGTCAACCAAGCCCTATTTCAGGCTAAAGCTCCAGGCCTGACCATAATCCTAAAACTAATCATAATAAAAACTGAAATCTAACAGTGAACCCAAGGCTAAATCTGGCTGAACCATAGTCCTAGCCTCAGCACTTTACTAGGAGAAACCCTAACGCAAACTAAATACAAATCAATGGTGAAATCCTAAAGTCAAGCATTACCCAAATTTTAAACCTAGTGGAACCCCCCCCAAAAAAAATTCCTAACTGTAAACTAAACACCACCGAAACCTAAACCTCAATGAAAAACTCAGCTTAAAGCTAAATTTAGGCCAGATTAAATATAAAATGAAATCCTAATTCTAAACATTACAATAATGTAGTGGAACCATAGATAGGGACATCTTGGTAGCCTAACTCTAGCCAAAAAATAACTAGCCCTGACACTAAACATAACACTAATTTTAATCCTAACCCTGCTACTGCATAAAGCTGTAGAGCATTAGCTCTAACCTAAAGTTTACTTTCACCCTGTTGTAGAACACTAAACCTTACAAGAACTCTAACCTTAACCCTAACACCAAATCTTACTTAAACTTTAGCCCTAATGCTGGTGGAATTATAAAAAGTACCACACTCTTAACCTATTTATAACTATGGCCCTAACAGATACCTGGCACTAGTGTAAGCCCTAGTCCTAGCCCTAGCCCTGACCTAAACATTAGCCCTATCCATAGACCCAAGTTTATCAGTAAATTAACTCTAAACCAAACAGTAACACTAACCTCTTTGGAAAACTAATCCTAAATCCAACCATCATTCTAAACGCCTAAACCTAACATAGATCTAAATTCTATCCCTAACACTAAACCTATTCCTACCATAACTTTAACTAGGAGGGACTCTAAATGTAACCCTAACTGAAACCTAAATTATAGCACTAACAATAATTCTAACTTGAAACCTAGCTCTGGTCCAAACTAACCCTGGCACTAGCACTATCCCTGTGCCTAATCCTATCCTAAACATGGTGGGATCCTAGAATTAGCCATATATATAACCAGTTCTGCACCTAAATCTAAACCTAACTGTGGCAGAATCATAATCATAATAGTAACCTTTAACCTTATTAAACTGAAACTTATTTTGAAACTAAGCCACAACACTAAGCCTAAAGAAGTCCTAATTCTAAAACTGACTGCACTCTACTGCAATACTTATCCCTAGCTTTATCCATAGCCATAACAATATCCTAGCCCTAGACCTAAATCTGACCCTAACTTTAGGAGCATCACCAAAACAGTAAACTTAATACTAATACCAGTTTTCCTATGAAACTCTAAACCTAAGCCTTACCTGAACTCTATCCCTAGCCTTAAATAAACCCTACACTTGATGGACTGCTAAACATAGAAAAAAAATAGTCTAACCAAACACTAACCTGTACTCACTCTAACCATGTTTATGGTCTGTGTTTGGATAGTACCACCCACCCTGGCATTATGTGCCCTGGAGGCAGCTGAATGTAGCATTTGTGTTTGGTTTGCTGCCTAGCACGTGGAATGGTGGTGTGAGTGCTGCACCCATCTAGGGGCAGGCAGATGGCATATAATGTATGCTGGCACGTTTTGATCTTGTGGTTTGCAGTCGCCATGAATGGCTGCCCCTCAACCACACCACCCTGCCTTAGAGACAACTGATTATGGACTGAAAACTCCACAAATTTGAGCTAATAAAACTTTCCTTCTTTCATTTTTGGGGTCTGGTGTTTTGTCACAATGAGAAAAAGTTACCAAAACACCTGAACACTGAAAAAAAACTACCAAGCCTAAAACTAACTCTGACCCTAGGCCTAACAATAAGTCTAAACATAAACGTACCCAAAGACTAGTCCTAGACCTAGTCCTATCACAGGATGAGAACTTAGCCACTCTTGGGAACAATTTATGTTCCAGAATTATGATAACAGGCAAGACATCGAGAGATTTGTCCAAGGACATCAAATGGTAGATTCTTAAGTTGTGAGTACACAAAAGGTTGATGCCAAACTCTTCCATGAAGGATTTCTGTTCAAAAAGGAGATGAAGTCCTAGCTTAGCCATTAATATTTTTTTAAAAATGACTACACAGACTACAAATATTATTTTCTGATGCTATAGGCCCAAGCAGCCGTGTGGAAATTAAGGGTCTTGTTAACTTACAGGAAATCATCTATAAAGGAAGAAAAGGAAATTCTGCAATTTCTGGAGAAAGTCTGTCTTCCCATGCAGGACACAGTGCATTCAAAGGGACACCAAGGACACATGTCTGAAGTCTCTCTGGCCAATCAAAAGACTAACAGGGAGGCAAAATGACAGGTTTACACAGCCTCAACCCTTAGCCTTATGCCCAATCCCTTAGAAACCATTAAAACAAGTCTATACGTCCATGGTAAACAAAAGAATCTTCAGGAAAGGGAGGATTAAAAGGGTACGTGGATGATATTAGGATAACAGTCTAGTGTTTTCTCAAGAGACGCAGTTTAAAACAAAGAAACAAACAAACAATAATCCTTCATGCTTCTTTCTGTATAGGAACAGATGTCTACTCAGATTTACATAGTAATAGAGCTGACAAGTCTTCAAATCTTGCCCACACTGTTCCTAAAGGAATCCTAGGAAACTACACATATCTGTTGTCAGAACTGATATAAAAAGAGTCAGAAATAACTTGAAGAATACTGGCAATTACACTTTGGGAATTTAGTCCTGAGAGACACTGTACAGTCTAGACTAAGATCATCCATCCCTATTTAGAAATGCCTCTGGAGTTGATAGGGTTGCTCTTCAAATTTATAACCCTGTTTTGACTTCCCAACTCCTTCAGAGTAACAGCAAGCATGTTTTTACCACTCAAATTTCTCAGGGATGGGATAAGGCTTTTGTAATAAACTTCCATTCTGCATGGAGGTCCCATTACCTTGGAAAGGGCAAAAGAGCCAAGCAGACCCTAAAGTGAGCTCTGGAAAAACACTGCCAAGAAACATCTATGAGTGTTGCTCTGATTAATGCCAATAGCACTCATGAAGATCGAGATTCCAAACTGGGCTGCATATGAGTGTGTTTGAAATTTTATAAGAAAGAAACATTCTATCTTCTCATATGACAGTAAACTCAGAGACCACAGATTTGTACAGTATTTTAACCATTGAGGCCAAACACATCAACAGGCTACACAAATGTATGAGAACACAGTCTTCTCAATTTCATTCCCAGAGAGACACTTAATGTGTGCCCTGGAGCCTAAGTGCTCATTAAGATTTGGAAATAAGAGGCTACTGCAAATCAATTAAAACCAAATCCAAAGGGCCAATTTTTACTGATACCTATCACATCTACTGCAGGAAAAGTGACAGAGAAAGACGACTGGACTCAACTTCCAGAATAAAGGCAGCTGCACTTTAATTATAAAGACAACCCAGAAAAATATTTGTAAAACCTGACATTTCTATTCTAAAAGCAAGACTCCAGTGCGGCTCTGAATTCAGATCAGTAAACAGGCACTAGCCAAGGGCATGGCTCTAAAGTTCTCAGTGTTTTTTTAAGACATCTTGCTTTGCCATACTTTCTCCTCTAAAGGAAGTATGAAATCTGACTTTCACCTGAAATTTGGACTCTACACTCACAACTGACTAGTAAAATTACTTTTTCTCCCACTGAACAGGCAGCTCAACTATCATGAACCCAGTTTTCACTGTTTCCTATCATCAACTAAACCAGTTCGCTACAACATCTCAGCATAGTCAGAGGGCACATAATCCCCAATACAAAGTACCTATGGACCCTTGCAATGAAAAGTACCTATGAATATACATACCTCCAGACCTTTGACATCCCATAAACAGTTACCAGAGTATGTGTCTCCCAAGGAAAAATTCAGCAGAAGGGCATGAAAGACTATTTGGGTCAACACTGTTGACATGCTAATTACGAAATTCCAGGACAAATGCACAAACAGTTCCCAAAACCCTGCATATGAACTTCCAAGCAAGATCTTATGCCAGTGTGAGAAATGTAAGGAGGGAGGATAATGAAAAGATCAAGTTGCAGAAATAGGGAGAAGAAAGAGGAATAAGCAGAATAAAAAGGAAACAGAGGCAAAGAAGAGAAGAAAGAGGAGGAGGAAGAAAAAGAAGAAAGAAGAAAAAGGAGGAGAAAGAAAGAAGGAAAGAAAGAAGGAAAGAAAGAAAGAAAGAAAGAAAGAAAGAAAGAAAGAAAGAAAGAAAGAAAGAAAAGAAGAGGAAGAAGAAGAATTATTTTTCTGCAAATGAGCACTCATTATCATGTCCTTTGTGGCCAATCCTGCCCTACAGATTGCACTTATTACTGTTTCATACTTTTACTTGAGTCAACTCTCTCCATACTACCATTTCATTTTTCAAACATTGATGCCTGTACTACATTGGTACAATTTGTGCTTTCCTTCTCCAATGCTTTTCTAAAAACACAAATACTGAAGAACTACCTCCACAAGAAAACCTCAGTATGTAAAAATCCAATAACAGAAACATAATCCTAACCCTAACCCTATCTATAAACCTAACTTTAGCCCAATCTCTGGTGCAGTTGTACAGTTAGCCCTAGATTCAACCATATCCTTATCCTTAACTTAAACCTATATGCAACCCTAAAGTAATACTAATTCTAACCAAAATATAACCCTAAAATTTAAATAATCCCAACTATAACCTTTCCAGAAACCTACCTTTGGACTGATCTAACCAGAAACCTGGAGAAACTCAAAACGGGAAACTCATTCTTATTCTAACCATGATTCTTAAAACTAACCTTAGCCCTAGCCCCAGACAGAGCTCTGAACATATCACTTACCCTATTCCTATGTCTAATAATCCTAGCTCTGGTGGAAAAAGAACCAAAACCATAACATTAAACATAACCCTGGACCAAAAACAAACTCAGTGCTATCTCCAGCCCTAGCCATAGGCCTAATTGAAATCTAACTCTGAACTAATCTTAACTGTTATCCTTATAGAATCATGTCCTCACTAACTCTCACCAAACCGTAATGGAACTCTATTGTTAGGCTAAATCTAGCTCATCCATGCTTTTACCATAACTCTACCTCAAGCTCCACATTAACCTTGGTGAAACAGTACCAGAATCACTAGTCATAGCACAGTCACTATCCATCAACTTAAGCTTAACACTAACCGGAACCCTAATTCTAGTAAAACACTGTCCCAGACCCCACCTAACACTAATGCTGATCATAACACTAAACCTAGTAGAATAGTACATAATACTAAACCAAGTAGATTCATAATGCTAACCCTAACAATAACCCTAACCATAATTGTAATCCCCTAGAAAAACATAATTCTAATCCCAGACCTGACACTAGACCAAAAAAATAATAATGCTGATCATAACACTGAACTTACCCAGAAACAAAGTAGAGTCATAAGACTAACTCTAACAGATATCCTGACCGTAACGGCAATCCTGCAGAAAACATAAATGTAAACTTGCCTAGAAATTTAATAGTAATTCAAAACCTAAACCAAACACCTATCCCTAACCCTAATCCTAGCCTTATTTATGGACAAACCATAAACCTAACACTATCACTGGTGGATTCCTAGGCAGCACTCCAGCCATAGGCACACAGGTAGCCCTTACCATAATGATAACCCTAACACAAATCCTAAACATAACTGTACACATGAGCTCCTAACCCAAGACCTGTTCCTATATATTACAATAGTTCTGTATCTTAACCATAAATCTAGCACCACTAACTCTAACCTTGGTAGAACTGTAACCATTTAATGACAGCCTTATTCATTAACAGTGCTAGCCATAGGAGTAACACTAATCATATGCTTGATATAATCAGAATCCTATATCCTTAACCTAATGCTGAACTTAACTCTCAGGAAAAACTCTCAACTAACCCAACCATAAGAGGAACCATGAACTCAACCATAACGTTAAGGAGCTTACACTGAGAATGTGCCCTATCTCTAGCCTTATCCCTAGATCTCTCAATAACTATGAATATAACCCTAGATTTAGCACTAGATCTAGATCTAAAACTAACAAACCATGACATTATCTCTAAGTCTGACCTCAGCCCTACACCTAAAACTAGCCCTAATCCTAAACCTAGATACAAATGTGACTCTAGGACTAGCCCTAATCCTAAACATAACCTTAGCACTAATCCATTTCTTACACTTACATTAAATATGGGCTGAATTCCAACATTATAGGTGGTCCACTAAGTAGCCTTAGAATAATCAACAGCCCAAACATAGCACTAAATTTATATGTGTATCTATCCTTAATTCTTACACTAACCTAAATCTAACCCCATCTTAATCTCTAACCTGGAATTCTAACAAATCCTGATCTTAAAATTAACCCTAGTATTATCCTAACCCAAACTCTAGCCCTAGATCTAAACCTCACCACCGCAATGTTGGTGGAATGCTAACACTAACACTAATTCTAAAACTAATCCAAAAATAAACCAAAATTTAAAATGTAGTTAAATGTCAGCCTCAACTCCAAATAGTGAACTCATGCTAGAAATTATAGCATCCATTTTCCTAAATTTAACTCTAACCCCAAGTCTAACCTTAACACTTGTGGAACCACAAATCAAATTATACCTCTATTAAGAACACTGGTGGAAAACCAGCCCTAGACCTGTTTATCATCTTATATTAGCCCAACTCTAACACTAGACTTTACCACAATTCTAAATTCAACACCAATTTAAAACTTTACCATAACACAAACTTAGAGGAACCCAAATTCTAACTTAAACACCTATAGCAACTTCTTTAAACATGTAATCAAGTATTACCACTAACCCTAAGCAAAATCATAGACCTAACCTAGTCCAAACTTTAAGCCTCACCTTAAGAGAAACCTGGTGAAACTTTATCCCTAGAACTAAATGTAGCCATAACCCTAACCATAAACCTTACAATAACTCTCATGGAAATGTAACATTAACCCTAATTCTACTAATGGGAAACCCTAAGCCCTAACCCTAACCCTACCCCCAAAACAACCACAACGCTAACGCTAATACTAAAGGTGGCACTACTTTAGTAGCATAGCAGGCACTATCCTACTTTAAGGCTTAGCGATAATATAATCTGAACCTGAGCCAGACTCCAATGCAAACACTGATCCAAACCCTAATTTGAACCTTGAAGTAACTAGCCTATCCCAAGTCTGAACCATAACCCTGACCCCATACCTGGAGGGAACTTAAACCTGAATACTACATTAAAACTACCAGCATTCCTGGTGGTCCCTTAGGTATAGACTTAACCCTGAACCAGGCCCTAAACTATGTCTTTAATTTTAAGCCTAATAGAAACCCTATTATTGTAGAAGAAAACAGTTACTCTTAACCCTAACACTATAGAATCATCCTGAAGGAAACTAACCTTAACCGTACAACTAAATGCACCCCTAACCAGGGTGAGAAAATAAACTTCACATTATCTTAAACAGAAAACTTAATGCTTCTGAAAACCTAAAACTAAATGTATTCAAGCATGATAGAACACTGAATACAAATTTAACAATAACCATTGCTGAAACCTGGACTAATTTTAACACTAACACTAATCATAACTAAAATTATCTTTAACTAACCGCTGGTGTAATCCTAACTGTAATCCTCTTTTTTGTACCAGAGATCGAATTCACCACCTCATGTTAACAGGCAGGTGCTTATGGCACTTTGATAAGGCTCAAGTCCTCTAAGCTGAATCTAACATTATCTCTAAATATATCAAATACTAATATATCACCATCCAAGAATTCTTCCTACCTTAGTTCTTAGGATAACAATCCCCACCCCATCCCTACAGATACCATTGCTCTTATGCAAGCAATAGCCCTAAAAATCACCCAAACAGTAAGCCTATCCTTACTGAATCTTAAATTTAATGGAAATCAAAACCTTAGTTATGTTGGAGACCCAAACTTAAACCTAATAACCCTTTCTATTTCTATGAGAAAAATCGTAATTCTAATTCTCACTCTGAACAAACCCAAATCCTAACGTTAGTGAAACTGAATCCTAAATTTAGCATTAAATAGATACTCTAACCCTAAACCTATCCAGACTTTAGTGTTACCCTAATCCCCAGACCCAGGGCTCTATGCCTAGCCTTAGTCTTATGATCACTTCTAAAACTACACCCTGTGATTATCATTAAGGATGCATGAAATCTAATCCAAATCCTAACACTAATATACAGTGGTAGAACACAAACCCTAGGCCTAGCCCTAGCCCTAGTTATAATCCAGACTATACCTCTGACAAAAAAAGCTTACCTGAAGTATCATAAACCTATGTCTCACTGTAATCTGACTCTGATCTTAATATTAACCATAGACCTAGATCTAGCCCTACTATTAGTTGTGTTCCTAACACTAGATTTAGCATAAACCTAGGCCTGTAACTAACACTACTCTGCTGAAATTTATCCCTAAATGCTAGTCCTAAAACACATTTAAAACCAAATACAAACCCTAACCTAAACTTAAATTTAAACCAACAACTAACATTAAACCTATAGTTAGTCCTAATACTAATCTTAAATCTAGTATTACTGTGGTATACATTAGCCCTAACCTATCAGAAACCCCAAACAGTAATTCAATTCCTAGTGCAATCTTAAACCTAAGGGAAATGTAAATCTCTAATCCTGTTGGCATTTTAAACTTAATCCTAATCTTAAAATAAACCTTAACCTGCATCTTTCCTATCTCTACACCTAACTCTAGCCTTATTGTAAACATAAACTTAAACTTAATAGCCACATGCTGGAGATGCCCTAAACACAACAATAATCTTAATTGTAAGCCTGAGATTACATGTATTATGGTTTTATCTACATGTGGTGAATCTCTAAGCCTAAGCATTATCCCAACTTTAGCCCAAAACCTAATGCTATATCTAAAGCAAGCCATAGCCCTAACACTAACACCAACCCAAGCACTAGTACTTTCTCTCAATCTAACCATAACACTAATACCAACCCTTAGCTTGATTTTACTCTAACCATGGTGAAAATCTAGATCTTTCCTTATCCTATGCCTATCCTCCACCTTTAACACTATTCCTAAAGATAATCTTGGTAGAATCATTGTCCTAACACTAGCCCTGACCCTAACACTAAACAAATACTAAATCTAACTATAATGAGACAATAAGTATATCCACTCATTTACACTTCCATAATACTGCCAGAACCCTAGGACCAACACTAGACCTACACCTAGCATTAGCTTTAGCCCTAGCCATAACATTAACCCAAAAGGGACTCTAAAAATAAGCTTGCCAAACACCATACAGAAACACCAAACTAATCTAATGGCAATGATAGAAAATATTTTAGGGACAAGTAGTATAAATGCTAAATAAAATCTGCTTATATATCACAAAATGTCAACACTGCAATTAATACTGAATACTGAAATTTATTTTTTAAAAAACCCATACATTAACATTTTTCATCTTAAAAGAAGAAGAACATGCCTGTCATAGCTTTCCAAATTCATTCTGAAGGAATTCAATTCTAATCTAGCTAAAATATAACCATAAATGTATAGGTTGGACGCTATAAAGCTAAAGCTATACCAACTTCTACATCAAACCAAAATCCTAGCCTGAACATAACCCTCAAGTTATTCCTCATGAAACTCTACATGTAAAATTAAATGTAAGACTAAATCTGGTTGAACCATGACACTACACTGAGCACTAGCCCAAAAATCAACCCAATATAAAACAATACTGGAATCTTAAACGTAAAGGTAAGCACAGCCTTAACCAAAAGACATAACCCAAACCCTATCTGAAACTTTAACCTACACTTACACAGAAATCAAAAGTTGACCATGTCAGAATTAAAAATGAAACACTAGTTCTAAAGATAGCCATAAACATGTTGGAACTGTTGACATGACCATTACCCTAACAAAATTTCTAGTCCTAGCCTTAGCCATAAAAACAATAACTAAATCTAAAAAAGGAACCTAACAAGAAACCTAGTCTTAACTCTTAACTGCAAACCTAATTCTAATCCTAACCCTAACACTGGTAGAACTGTAACCTAACACAACACTAGAAGCCTAACTCTAACTATAACTGTAGCACTGACGGGAACCTAGCAGTAGTACTAAATCTAGTCATAGCACTATCCTTAGAAATAGATTTCACTATTGCCATAAACTATCATATACCCGATGCTTGCTACTAGACCTAACACAAGCCCTAACCATAATCTTAAATTTCAAATAATCATAACCCTAAACCTAACTTTCAGCCTCAACTTCAAAATTCCCTATTATAAACTTAATAATAATCATAAACTTAACCTTAACATTAATTAAAATCCTAGTCCAAGCGTGAGTCCAATTTCGAACCCTAGCATAAGATCTACACAACTGCAAACATATCACTAAACCTGGTACTGGATCTAGACTTAACACTAACCATAAACATAATACTAGCTCTAAGCTCAGCGCTAGCTCTACACCTAACAGCCCTATCATGAAGCCATAAACCTGAGCCTAACACTAACCTTAATCCTAGCTATGGTTTAATTCTAGCTATAGCCCTACAACTAACTCTTGTGCTAATCTTAATGCTAAACTTAACCTAAAACTTGGTGGATTCATAACAATTACACTAACATTAGTCCCAATTACAACCTAAAATGTGGTAGAACCATAATACTAAGCCTGACCATAATTTGAACACTAACCCAAAACTCAATTCTATGGATCACGCATACTGGGTGTCACTCTTGGAATTAGAGCTACCTCGAGCCTAGCTCTAGCCTTCTTCATAGTACTAGCACTAACCCTTCTCTGAAACTTGATGTCATCATAAATCTAAACCCAAACCTTAACATTAACTCTAAATCTAAGCCTCTCCTCCACTTTACCAAACACAATCTGAAAATCAGCCATAAAATTAACCAAACAAATAAAACCTTAGACAAAATAATGAGCCCTATTTTATTCCTAGTCATTGATCTTTGTATAAATGTAAACTTAAACATAGACCTAGGAGTAGATATAGACCCACCAATAACAACGACCCTAACATTCCATCGAAGTGCAACCCTATTCCTACACCTATATTTAACCCTAAGCATACACCTAGCACAATTCCTAAAGAGAGCCCAACCGTAGCCAGGCCTTAATACTCATGAACCTAATCCTAAAGAAATTCATAAACATATCCTTAGTAGCCTTAATGCTAACCACAAACTGAGCCCTAACTATTGATACACTGAACCTAAACCAGAGCCCTAAATATAACTTTATGCCTGGCCCTTACTGAAGCCCTATTATGATCCCAAATGCTAGCAAAGCCACTTATCTGTGCATAGACCTATCCTAATACTTACCTAATACTGTGGCTCTATACTATGTCCTAATGCTAACCCTAGCCCTAACATTAACCCTAAAATTAACACAAAAGATAACAATGATGGAAACTAACGCCTATGCCTGTTTATAGCCCGTTTGCTAGCCCTAGCCTTAGCACTGACCCTAAAATGAACATAGGAGAAACTCTAGCCCATAGTCACAGACCTAGACTTACCCATCAAACTACCAGTTTCACTTATCGAAATCTTAAACCCAACATTAGCTTTAACATTTATTTTATCCTTTATATTAAATGCAGCCCAAGACATAAACTTACACCTAGCCATAAACCTAAGCTTCACCTGATATATGACCAGTAGTAAAATCTGAAACCCAGCCATAAACTGAAATCTATACTTAATTTAAAGGTCACTATGAGATTTACCGTAACCCTAAGATCGATGAAATCCTAAACTGAACTCTAACCCAGATCAAACTTAACCATGGCTTACGTATTAACCCTAGCTATAACCCTAGCCTGAGCATTATCACTAATCCTGTTTTTCTGAAACCTAACCACAACATCCTGCACAGATAGGCAGTTTCTCAGAGGATGCTGGATCACAGTGTATGGTACTGGATTAGTCAATTAATTTATTTAACTTGGATCTGGCTCTGGGTGAACGGATTTACTAAAGAAAGAAAATTCTCAGTAGATATATGTGGCACTCCAAAATAGGCTTGTATCCCAAAAGGGATACAAATGGAAATGGAGGCTCACTACTGTGGCTTCCTGTCTGCTCTACGATGGAATGTTTCTCTACTGACATGACACTCTACCATCTACCCTGCCTTGGAGCCAGCTAACTATGGACCAAATATCCACAATCTGTAAAATATGGTAAACCTGTAATCCTCAGTTTAAACCTAAAAGTAAACCTAAAGCTAAATCAGGTGAAATCTTAAATAAAACCCTAGATCAAAACCTAAACATAAACATGGTAGAAGTATTGCTCATAGGCTATCTCTAGACCTAACCATAGCCCTAAAAAGCAGTCTTAACTCTAACCCTAACCATAATGTTATCACTAACCATACTACTAAACCAGGCTCAAGGATAGGCTCTTACCCTAAACCTTACCTTAATCCTAAACATTACCTTAACTCTAATATTGAATGCAAAAACTAACAATGACTGTAAAAATAAACCTAACTTGAAACATAACTCTAACTTTAACCATAACCTTGGTGGAACAATAAAAATAATTTCATAGCTTAAACCAAATGTTTACAATTAACCATAGCCCTGACACTGTCACCCGAAACACTCAACACAATGATATTAAACTCTAACCATAAATAAAGTCCACATGTGAGACAATGCTAAACATAACTAACCTAAACACTAACCTGTACTGTATCCAACTTGGACACTGATGAAAATACTACACTTAAAGCTAACTCAAACTGTAGGCCTAATAGTAAATCCATATCTAGTCTTAGCCCAAACACTAAGACCTTTCACAGGCCCAGAAGTTAGCCACTCTTGCGAACAAGGTATCTCCCAGACCTACGAAATCAGTGAGCACACTCAGGACCTACGTTTCCAAGACCCTGAAGAGGTGTAATTCATGAATGGAAGTAGCTTTATCCAAGAATGTCATCAAAAGCTACATTCTGCAGTTGTCCACACACAAATTGTCATTGAGGCCAAAGCACTCAGTGGAGACTCTGTTCAAAAGGCAGCAATTTTAGCTGTTTCTTGGGCACTGATATTACTAACAAGCAAAAAATAAATATTTTCACAAACCACAAATATTCTTTTCTTCTGCTATATGCCCAAGCAGCCTTCTGGAAAGAAAGGGATTTTCAAACTAATGGAAATCATCTATAAAGGAAATTCTATAATTACTAGAGGAGGTCTATCTTCTCAAGCCAATTACTATTGTTCACACTAAAGACACATGTCTAAAGTTACTCTAGTCAATCAAAAGGCTGGCAGGGAGGCAAAAGATCAATCTTATACAGCCTCAAATTCTTAGCCACATACTGCAATACACATAAACCATTAAAACAAGTATATATTCCCCAGGAAGAAAAAGGGACCTTAGGAAAAGGGAGAATTTAAAAAGTACTCTGATGATATTTAGCTAACTGGTCCTTCCTCAAGGGACACAGTTGGGGAAAAAAGGCAAAATAAATACAACCAAGCATTCTTTCATACTCGTCAGCATTCTTTCCATATGGGGAGACACACTGGAATGGAAATGGTCATGCAAATTTTCATAGGATCATGTCTAGCAGTAACAAAGTGAGAGGACTGCAAAACTTTCCCACTCTGTACCTATAGGAATCCTAGGAAAACACACATCCTTTGTTAGAACCCGGACAGAGGAGTGGAACATAACCTGAAGAATACTATCAATTAGACTTGGGGAATATAGTCCTAACAAACACTTTACAGCTTGGTCTAAGGTCTTCCATGCCCATTAAGAAAAGGTTATGGAGGTAGTCAGGGTGCTTCCCCAAGAAATAATTCCCTGTTTGGACTACTCCATCCCTTCAGAATGACAATGGGCCTTTTTTACCTCTCAAATTTCCCAGAAATGGGGGAAGTCTTTTGGAGTAAACTTTCATCTCCACTGTACATGGAGTCTCCAGTTGTTTGGAAAGCTCAAAGGAGCCACATAAACCCTAAAGTGAACTCTGAAAACATATTGCCAAGAATCATCTGAGTCATCTCTGATTAATGCCAGTAGAACTCATGAAGGTATAAATACCAATACTGGGCTACCTATGAATCTGTTTGAAATTTTATGTGGAGGAATTTTTCTGTCTTGTGATATGACTGTAAACTCAAAAAAGAATTTTACACAGTCTTAATCTTTTAGGCCAAGTACAACAGGGCATCCAACTGCGGGGAACCCTAGTTTTGGCATATCTATTCTCAGAGGAACGGCTAATGTCTTCCCTGGAGATCAAGTGCTCATTAAAATTTGGAAATAAGTAGCTCATACAGACAAATTTTTAAAAAACTGAAAGGCCATTTTTTAAAGTGACACTTTTCACATCTACTGCAGAAAATGTGGCAGACATAGATAACTGCCAGACCCACCGCAATTATAAGAAGAAAAAGTCAACTCAGAGGAACCCTGTGCAAAATCTGACAAGACTAGCACTGCTCTGAATACAAATAATTAAATGGGAGCTTGCCAAGGTCATGACTCTCAGGCTCTAAAGAATTATTAAGACATCTTGCTTTTCCATAATTTCTCCTCCAAAGGAAGCATGGACTCTGACCTGCCCCTAGTATCTGGGCTCTACACTCCCATCCTAATAGTAAAATTACAGTCTTTCTCACATTGAACAGACAGCTCAGTGATCATGAATCAATTTTTCACTGTTTTCTATCATCAAGTGCAATTTCCTATGAAATCTCATCTAACATTATTGGGGAGCACATAATCCCCCATGAGGACAGCTTACCAAAAGTACCTCTATGAAGATAAATACCTCCAATCTCTTGGCACCTCCTAAAGTATTACAGAAGCCTGGGTCTCTCAAGAAGAATTGAGGCAGGAGGCTAGGGTGTGGAAAAGAAGAAAAGAAAAATAAAACTAACCCTAACTCTAAATGTGATGGAACACTCCCCATAAATCTTTTCTTAACCCTAATCCTAGCACCACACTAGGTGGCAACATTACCTTAATACTAACCCTTCCCAATCTCTAAAAAAGTCATTGTTCACAGTCCAGAAAAATTTCACCTAAACATAATACTAACCCTAACCACAATGCTAAAGTTAATCATTGTCTTGTGTGTTGACCTAACAGAAAAACCAGTCATAACACTAACACTGTGGAACTCTTGCCCTATCATAAGTACTAGCTGTAGACGATTTAGCACTTACCTTAAACATAGCCATAATCTTAAACCTAACATTAAAAATGACCTTGGGGGGGTCTCTAATAATAACCTTACACTAGACCTATTCTGAGCCTCAACCAGAACCAACATGAGAACCAGAAACAGGGCAAGAATCAGAACCAAAAGAAAACATGGAAGAAAATTAAACCTATCCCTAAACTTAATCACTATCTCTAGACTTAGATCTACCACAGGCATTAAACTGCGCTCTAACTATAAACCTAAAACTAAGCCTATACTTAACCATAACTATGGCACTAGTGCACACCTATCCCTAGTACTATATCTAGCAACTAGCTTTAGGCCTAGCACAGACACTAAATAATCCATAACTCCATGTCTGGTGAAAACTAAACCCTAATCCTAACTCTAAAATTAACCCTAATTCCAACTCAGACATGAAGCAGAAGCCAAGCATAGCCTCAATCCTCGCACAAACCCCCTTTCTTCAAGACAATCATTTGCAGTATCTCTAATCCTGGAGAAAACCTGGCCATAGTTCCAGAATAATGCCTAAAACTAGCTTTTGGCCTAATATTAGCCATAGTCATCGTAAGACCAACCTTATACTTTACTCTGCTGGAAAATAAACATAAACAATAAAATTAACCCTTACCCTCATTGTGGGGCAGCCCTAGCTTTCTTATGAACTGAACTCTAACAGTAAGCTGAGCCATAACAAAAACACTAGACATAGCCTTAAACCTACACTAATCTAACCTTATCCCTTACTGTGCTAGAATACCAAATTTAAACCCGTTGGAAACCTAACAATAAACTTGATTCTACATTTAACCCTAACTTTACTGTAGAGGGACTAGATTGCTAATGCTAGCCCAAGTCCTAAAATAACAATTATTTAATGCCTTAAATCTAAATTTCTATCCTTGTGGAACCCTCACACTCACATTAATCCTACCATCAAAACAAAGCCCAGTACTAAATCTGGTTTAATACCAGGCCATATCCTAGCCAGGGACCTCATCCTAGAATAGCACCAACCATTGCCCTAAATTTAGCCTGAACATTAACCCTACAGGTATCACTAACACTAGTGAATCCCTAACTTTAACACTATAGATAATTGAATTACTTGTTCTTTTTTTTTTATTTTCTTTGTACCAGGGATTGAACTCACGACCTAGCACTAGCCAGGCAGATGCTTATGCCACTAAGCTAATTCAAATACAAGCACTGATGGAAAACATAGGCCTAGACCTAGCTCTCCTTTAAACCATGTCCTACCCTAAACCTAGCTCTTACCATGAAGCTAAATGTAACCTATTTCTAATCTTTACCCTAAACTAAGTAAAACATAGAGAGGACTCTAACTCTAATGTAACACAAGTAGAAATTATTTCTTCCTTGATACCCAAGTACTAACACTAGCCCTAGATATAGTCACAGACCTAGTCCTAAACCTAAATGAGTATGCATGGTAAACAAAACCAGTAAAGAATACTAGAGGAACATTAGTCCTCATAAAAGGCGACACATAACATTAAGTATAAGCCTAACACTAAGCCTGAGGGAACAGTAAATCTCATTCTAATTCTAATCTAAGTGGAACCCAAAAACTAACACAAAATTTAGCCTCAACCCTAACACCATAGATGGAAGAAACCTACACTGCTTTAAGTCTTAGCACTACCACAAGCTGAACCTGAGCCTCAATGCTAATAAAAATAACCCTAAACCTAATGCTAATCCTAATCCTAAACTTAATCCTAATGTAAATCATAACCCTAAATTGTGGAAAGCTGGTCCTATTCCTATCTCTACCACTAAAACTTTTCTCAATACCTATCCCTACCCTGAACTCTACCCTTAACCCTGTGCCTATACCTAGCCATATCTCTATCCCTAGCCATACTCAAATCCCTATTCCTCACCCTACAATCATTCCTATCCCTATTCCTACTCCCAACACTAACTCACCCCTATACCTTTCCTTATCCCTATCACTAACCCTACCTCCATCCCTATCCCTATTCCTAACCCTAAGCCTATCTCCATACCTATCCTTATCCATATCACTGGTCCTAATCCTGCCCTCTACCCATGTCACTGTCCCTATCCCCATCTCTAGCATTAGCCCCCCCCCCTTTCACTTACTCTGTCCATATTCCAAGCTTCATAATATCTAAATACAATAACCAATGGTATTGGTTAATAACATAATACTAATGTTATTAGGTTAATGACTATTAATCAAGTTACTAAACTGATGCTGGCAGAACTCTATGCCTAGAAAAATCTGTACTCCTAACCCTATATAGAACACTAAACCAAACTCCAACCCTGGAGGAGCCACAGGATTAGTCCTAGCCATAACTTTATATTGAACCATAATCCTAAAGTAAGTTACAGACATAAATATAATCCTGGTTGAATGCTAAAACTAGCTCTAGAAAAACCCCAAAACTGGTGGTAAACTAACTCTAACCCTAGCCCTAACCTTAGCCATATAAATAGTCATAGACCTTGCTTTAGCCCTAACTCTACCCAAAGAGTAATCCTAATACTCATTATTGACAAGCCTTTAGTCTTAGCCATAGTCCTACATCTACTCCTAAACCTAGCACTACTCCTAGGCTTTCCCTAACACAAACTCTAACCCCACTCTCATATCTGCTAGAAGTTTTAAACACTAAAAATAACATCATCATTCAATCTATTGCTGGTAGACTCCTAGGTTTAACCCTGTACCTATCCCTAAATCTTTTCTTAAGCCTAACTCTAACCTTAATGCCAATACTGCCATGGTAGAAGAATAAACTTAAACCTAAACCTAACCTTAACCATAAACCATAAACATGAAGGCAATTAACCTTAATGATAAAATTATCCTATGACTAAATCTGATAGAATCACAACTTTAAGACATCTAAATACTTTCTCAAACACAAAACATTCAATTTTGAAACATATCACTACACATATATCTAACCCTGATAGAAAACTAAACTTAAATTTAACAATAACCATAGCCTAATATACAGTAATCTAAATACTAACTACAACTCTAATCCTAACTAAAACTAATCATTAACTTACCTACTCTTGGAGGAACCCTAATTCTAACTGTAACACTGACTCTAAATATAAGCCACACTTTAGCCTAGGAGAAAATATGGCTCTAGCTCCAGCCCCAGACTTTACTTTGACCAAGTGATACCTCGTGCCCTAAAACTTGCCATAAATATAAACATAATTGTGATACAGAGAGAGCTCCAGCAATATTCCTAGATGTACTCCTCCTCTTTTCCAAGCACTAACAATACAACGAATCCAAAAAGTAATCTTATTTCTAGGGAATCTTAAACATAATGGAAATCCAAACCTTAAATCTGCTGGAGTCCTAACCTTAAAC
This sequence comes from Cavia porcellus, assembly GCF_034190915.1. NCBI lineage: Eukaryota > Metazoa > Chordata > Mammalia > Rodentia > Caviidae > Cavia > Cavia porcellus. The sequence continues at coordinate 52,956,298 of NW_026947511.1, read as the reverse complement.
CTTATAATTCTTCCTATCTGTACACCTAACCCTAACTCCAAGCCTAACTCTAAACAAACCCTAATGCTAACACTGGTGGAAACTGAATCCTAATCCTACTATCAAATCCTACACTGAGCCTCAGCATTATCCTTAGCCTTTATCTTAGCTTTAGCTCTAGCACTACCTCCAGGCATAGCTGTGGTCTGAAAACTACATATAACCCTGCATCTAAGTGTAAAACTGTCTGAAAACTAATGCTATCCTTTTCTATTTTTTAATGATGAAAAGAACAAAAACAATTATACAGAATTTCAAAACAAAATGATTGGAGATTAACATTGTTAACAAATAGTATAATCCTAACACCCCTGGTGGGATCTCAGCCCTAGCCCAGGGTGTACTAGTTATAAGCCTAACACTAAACTTCATCCCAACAATAAGCATAAAACTAATCTCTTGTTGCAACCCAACTCTGACCTGAAAACCAACTGTATACGTAGATGAGCCTTAGACTTAGCACTACCACTAACCATAAAGCTATCAATAGGCCTGGCCATAGACCTAAGCCTAGGCCTAGCCTTATGCCAAACTTTAAAGCTAACTCTGCCATGCCAACATCATAAACCTAACTCTAAAACTAAAACAAATCCTAAACTAAAACTAAATTGAATCTACACCCAACACTAATACTACCCTTAGCCTTAACCCTAAATTTAAACTAATGTTGAAATGGCAGAGACATAGACATAGTCCTAGATATCCCTGTCCCTAGAACCTCATCTGTAATCATACTTGGCCTTAGATCAAGGCATATTCCTGGTGGTATATTAACCCTTTGCCTAGTGTAATCTGAAAATAAGGAAAACTAAACCACAATCATACTGGAAAATTAAACTTAACCTGAAGATTAAAAATAACCTAAATATTTAACTTTTCTTGTCTTTAGAACTAATACTAACCTTAATTCCTAACCCTGACATTAGTTGACTCCTATTCCTGATCATAATAGTAAACCTAACTCTGATTCTGAGAGAACTCCAATCATAATCTCAAACCAATTTATAGCCCTAACACTAGCCTGGTAGAACACTAAGCCTAGTCCTACACTCAAGTCATAATGATAGTGGTGACTCTAGAAATGATCGTGTGTGTTTAGGGATGTTAAATAGCTGACTATATTAATGTTTTTGGATCATTGAACACAGCTGTTTGCAGTCTCTCTGTTTGAATGTCTACTTTGTATTCTTTGATACTGTGATTTGAGCAACTATTTCCAAGATGATAATATGTAATCTATTAACAGGTGATTTCTTACTGTTATGTTTTTTTTTGTAGTTCTGTATTATGTGTAACCTTACACTGCTTTGTTTTGTTTTGTGTTTTTCTCTTTTTCCTCTTAAATAAAAAAAAAAGAAAGAAATGATCGTGAACCTAAAATTAACCCTACATTGAACCAATCTAAATATTGAAGACATTTATCTTAACCATAAAATAAATATCAGCCTTAATCTAAGCCCTGATACTACACCTAGTCATGGTTCCAAATCAAATATTTGCACTGGAGAAATCCTAACCCAAAAACTATACCTAAACTCACACTGATGCTAAAACTATACTTAAAATGCATTCCAGCATAATAATAATAATACTGGTTAAACCCTAATGATAGCCCTAGCCCTAGATATAATCCTAGGCCTAAACTTAACCTTAACCTTCATCCTACTCCTAATACATAGCCTCATGGATCACTAACATTGACATTATGTTTAGCCAAAGTTCTAGGCCTAGACCTTCTCCTATATCTATCCCTAACCCTAACCATGAAGCAAACCCAGTCCCAGCACTTCTGCCTATTCCAATCCCTATTCCTCATCCCAAACCAAACAATAAAATCTTACCCTATCCTTGAACCTGCTGGCACAATAGTCCTAACCCTAGACGTAAGCTTAAACCGAGGTCTGATAATGAACCTATCACCAACAATGACCTTAACCCTAAGCCTGTGCAATAATAACCCTAAACCACCACTACCCTAGCACAAGTCTATTCCACCCCTATCATTTAACCTAACCTTACTAAAACCTTGGACCTAAGTGTAGCTGTAGCTCTAACAATAACCATGAATCAAACAATATGCCTAAGCCTATAGCTTACCCTATTATGAGCCTGAGACTAGATATAGTCTTATCTAAATTCTACTTTTAACTCTAGACATAGAAACCTGGAGTCTTAACCCTAGCATGGACTTAACTTTAGCTCTTACCCAGCCATAAACAGAACTTTAAATTTAACACTAAAGATAACATAGTTTTTCAATTAAATCTAAACCAAGAGCTAACCCTAACTTAAATCTACACTTCAAAATAGCAATAGTCCTAGATCAAGATGTACCTGGAAATATATCCCTAAACCTACCCATACACTTAAACATAGCCCTAACTTATGCCTTATTATAACACAAACCCCAAATCTAACTGACTGTATGGCTAGTCCCACTCATAACCTTATCTCTAGCCCTGGGTCTAAACCTAATCCCAAGCCTATATAGACTCCCACTCTAAATCTAACCACCTGTAGTCCTAGTCCCAGTTCTATTCCTAACATTAATCCTAAACCTAACCCAACTCAAATGCTGAAGCTAAATTTAAACTTAACACTAAGTGTAACATGAAAGATAAATCTAACCCTAAATCTAAAATGGTAGATCCCTAATATTAACACTAAAACTGCTAGAGCCCAGATCTGGGCCTTATTGTAGTGTTCACTCTCATTCTACCCATATTCCAAGTCTATCCGAACACTCATCCTGAAAATATATGTGACCATAAAACTAATTCCAATGCTGAGAATTAGTATTAGAAACTGCACTGCTATCCTAAACTTATACCTAAACGTAACACTGTCCCTCTCCCTTAGAACAATCACTAACCCTAACTATTCACTGAAACTTAAACCTAAACTTAACTGTAGACCTAAGCTTCACTGAAACCTAGCCATACATCTAACCATGCTCTAGAAATGGAAACATAATATCAGGGGTTGTTAGGCTTGTAACTAGATGTTCTTCCAAAGCCTCATGCACTCATAGGTGAGGATTTCAGGGATGGGAGGATCTAAATCAGTGGTGGCAAACAGATGGTATATGTGTTGTTCTTCTTTGCTCAAGACAGAATCTCTTAATGTATGAGGTGTTTTTCCTAAACAACATCTCAGCATTCACATTTAATTGCAGCATTGGTACTTTGCACTTAACAAATTCATTTTGGTTTGCGTTTTGGGCATGCATTTTTAAAAGATTTGCCTTCAATGACCTAAGGTGTCATACTGTGTAATACTGGGAATAAGTGTGTATGGTACTTGATTAGAGCATTACTTTTTATCATAATTCTGAGCGTAGATGCACCTGGATGTGGCTGGGAACAGCCAACAGGTTTGTAGCCAGGATGAGATAAACTGTAAATGGCATGTTGTTGCTGCTTGCTGCCTTCCTGCCTGAAATGCCATGGGCTGTTTCTCCTCTGGGATGCCCCTTAGCAATCCCAACTTGCCTTGGAGACAGCTGATTGCAGACTATTGAAACATTTACAAACTGTGACCTGACTTAAACCTTCTCTGCTTTAACATATGACTGCTGAGTATTTTGACACAACAACATAAAACTAACTAATATCAGGGTACAGGTGGCTGTCTGGGAAGTGTACTGTAGACATTATCCTGCCCTGACCCCTCAGCCTCTGAACTGCTCCCCAAGGTGAAGGCAGTCACTGGAGTTCAGCCATGGTTGCAGCCACAGGCAGAGTCAGAGTCCTGTTTAGAAAGAAACATAAGAGGCAGTGATTCAACATACTGAGAGGAACACTCAGGTGGAAAGGAGTTCAATCCAAATATGAAAACCTCCCCAGACCTCCCCAGATCTCAAGGAAAAGCCTCACTTAGGCTTCCCCATCTTAGTCCCCAGGGAGAACACAGGGCTCTACAAACCAAACTCCATGAGAGAGGAAAAGAGACTCTGGAGAGGGCACAGTTCTATGGGAAGGAGGGTGGGGTGAACACAGGAGAAGACAGCAAGCAAAAGGGGAAAGGCACAAACCTCAAGTGATGTCACCAGTGACAGATGCTCCTGGGGAAGGGACACCACCAGATGACATGGTGTCAACAGCAGGGGTAGGGCAGGAGCACCATTGCCTTGGTGAGCCTGCACAGAAGAAAGCAGGTTTCAGGGAGTTAATAAGGAGCCCTGATGGATTCATTGCTAAATTCTACAGGAAATTTAGAGGGGACCTAATACCACCAAGGCTGAAATACTTTAATGACACTAAAAGGGAATGAATACTTCTAAAATCATTCCTGGAAGCAAGTATTACCCTGAAACTAAACCAAAGCAAGATCCAGCCAAAAAAAGGAAGCTATCAACTAATCTCCCTAATGAACATAGAAGCAAAAGTCATTAATAAGATCCTGGCAAACAAAATGCAGCAAGTCACCAAGACTGCATTCCATGACCAAGTAAGATTCATCCTAAAGAGATACAGTGATAATTCAACATACACAAATCAATCAACGTAATATCTGATATTGACAAAGCCAAAGGCAAAAATTACCTGCTCATCCAAATAGACACAGAAAAGTCAATATACAAAGTGCAAAACCCGCTCATGATAAATTCCCAACCGGAAACTGAAATGGATAGTGTTTCCCTCAATCTGATAAAACCCATTTAGGAGAAATCAACAGCCAGCATCATACTAAAAAGTAAAAACCAGAACCTTTAATTCTAACATCAGTAATAAATGAAGCGTGACCACAATCACCAATCCTGTTTGATACAGTTCTGGAAAAATTTGCCACAGCATTAGATAAAGTATGGAAATAAAAGGAATAAGGATAGGAAAGGAAAGTTAGATTTTTGTTATTGGCAGATGACAAGGTACTTTCCATAGAAGACCCCAAGCCTCACCAAAAGATTTGCAGATTTAATAACCAAATTGAGTAATGGCTGCAAAATCAACACTCAAAAATAAATAGAAATCCTGAAACAGAAACAACAAACTTAATGAAATAGGAATTAGGAAATACACACCCTTCACAATACAAATCAATCGAACAGAGGAAGTAAAAGACTTGCCCACTGAAAATTTCAGTACTCTAAAAAGTTATCAGAAAGTGGAAAGATATACTTTGCACAAGGTAGGAAGAATCAACCTAGTCAAGATTTCATCCTCAAAACTTATACAAATTTAATGCAATCCCAATAAAATACCATTTGTATATCTCACAAAACTAGAGACAACATTCCTAAAATTAATCTGAAACCAGAAGAGACTTACAATAGCAAAAGCAATTCTTGGCAGAAAGGGCAAAGCAGGGGATCCTCAAACCCTGAGTTCAAATTTTACTACAAAGGTAGTGTGATTTTTAAAAAAAAAAAAAACAGACCTGAAGATCAATAAAACAGATTAGAAGAAAACCTCAGTCACGCAGGCAACAATACAAAGAATCAATAACTGAGAAAGCATTCTATTAAAAGCATTTTGCACAACAAACAAAAGCACCAACAAAGTAAAAAGACAAACCACAGAGTGGAAAAAAATTTAGCAGGTTGCCCTTCAGAAAGGACTTATATAAAAACATATAAAGACAGAAAAAAAAATGAGACACCCCAAATTCAAAAGCCCAATCCAAAAATTTATGGGACATTTCATACACTTATTTGCCATTTGTATTTCTTGATCCGAAGAAATGAATCTGAAGACACACAATGGCAAATAAAGTATGAAAAAACTAACAACACAGGTTTTAGAGAGATGCAAATTTTCTTTTTTTTTTTTTTGACAAAACCCTATGTTAGCAGAGATGCAAATTTTCAAAATGTTAAGATTCTGTCCCACTCCAGAAAGAAAGGCTATCATGAATAAATCAACCAACAACAAATGCTAAAAGAGCTGTGGAAAAGGGAACCTTTCCCCACTGTTGGTGGGTAGTAGACTGGTGCAAGTGCTATGGAAATCACTATGGAGAGTCCTCATAGAAACAAGGATTAGAGGCTCCATTTGATCCAGCTATTCTCCTTCTTCACATCTTTGCATATAATTTAAAACATCACACCACATTGAAATTTTGCATTCATGTTTATAACAGCACAGTTTGTAAGAGCTCAGTCATGGAAACAACCCATGTGAAGTTATAGTTAGCAAGGGCACAATGAAAGAACAGCAAACTTATAGACATTTTATAGCAACAGTTAAGAATCAAATAGAGGCATCTTCCTCTCCTCCTGCCACTTCTCACATAATCAAACTGCTAAATTCAGTCAGCCTTGACCATCTGAGTCTAGCTGCTTTTTTCTGATAATGTACTGGGTCAATTTGACTCTGTCCAGTGATTTCCCTTAGCTCAAAGAATTTGTATTTTTTCCAACTTGCTTCAAGCACTTTGTTTGGGACAGAGTGGCCCCATCAGGGTCACCTTTAACTTTACTGGCTCTATTGCAAATCCCTCCCATGTTCCCAGCATGGCCCTACATTATAGTAAACAATTCCGTTTAAGTAAATCTATTCAGAACCAGCTTACTTGACAATATGTGACTTAATTCATGTAACCAATCATGGAATAACCTGCCATCTGCCTTGCACTTCCTGCTGGAAAACTGTATTTAAACTGAACTCTAAGCTGATTCATACTTGGTGATTTTGACTCTGTTATAGGCCGCTGGCCTTCCAGCATCAGAAAAATGAGTGTTGACTTTAGACTCCTTGGTGTAAAGAGTCTTCTGTTCAGTTTGGTATTCGTTTTTATACAGCACCCAAATGCCCATCGACTAAATAATGCATTAAGATGATGTGGAGTTTTTTATATGACAGAATACTACTTGTCCATAAAGTAGGAAAATTTGAGGCACTTCTAGGTAAAGCAAAGTTACTTGAAACCGGACTCCTAAGTGAAATAAGTCAGACTCACATGTGGAAACATCACAATGTCTTTGGTACGCAAACCTGAAAGAGTAAATAAGGACCAAAAGGTACAATATATATTGTGAAATGGGAAGAAATTGTTCAAAAGAAAAGAACTAGGATGAGAGAAGAGGGAAATGAAGGAAGCAAAAAGGAAAAACATGACTTAAAAAGGTTAAAGTGGAAAAAAGCTTTGTAAATGGGGGAGAAAGATTGGTTGAAGGGAGTATAGGGAACTGGGAAGAACAGAGAAATCAAAATATGTCATGCACAACTTCCCTATGATGAATATGATCATTATGTATATATCTAAAATGTACCAATAAATTCAATTATACAACAGATAAAAATAAATTTTGCAAGTGTACATAAATTTTCCTTCCTCCCCTTCCCTCTTTCCTCTCTGTTCCTTTCCTCCCCTCCCTCCATCTTTCTTTCTTTTTTGGAGTACAGGATATCAAGCCCAGCAGCTAACCACTGATGTATAACACTCACAGAATTAAGACATCCATAGTTCTCAAATGCAGAGTTCCCAATCAGTAGCTCACACTTCCTTCACCTAAATCATGAACCTCTTTGTCATTAGAGCCCCCAATCCGAGCAATCTGGTCACCCCAAAACTTATTTCCTCAAGTGAATGACAGTCATCAGCAGTGCTTGTCTCAGGGTCACATTTCAAGGTCACTAAATCAGTCCTTTACTTACAACTCTCTCAACTGTGGAATGGAAAAGCAGTAATGCTCATGAAAATGATCAGACCTGTGTTCACATTCTCCTGCACAATCTTTACAAAATACATGTATGCACGTTATCTGCTGCAGGGCCACCCACAACCCTACAAAGTGTTGTAATGATCACTTAATGACTGAGAAAATGAACTGTGAATATGACTAAAAAGAAGGATGAGGAGAAGGAGAAACAAAGGCTAGGAGGCACAGCGGTGTGAGTCCCTAATCCAAGATAGTTAGAAGGCTGGGACGGCAGAGCACCAAGTAGCAAGCATCCTCATGAATGACCACCAGAATTACCCAAGCCGTGGAAGGTGGGGCATGGCCTTGAGCACAGGGGCTGTAAGGGCCCTGAGGGAGCACTGATGCTGTGTCTCCAGGATCCTCATGGGTGGCACAGATTTTAATAATGCATCAGCAATCAGAAAGCTTGCAAGCAAAGGATGCAACCCTGTACAATTTACATTTTTTAAGAACTTGAACAGTATAGATGTTGTAATATCCTTAGTGGTCTTGTAGAATTCACCAGTTGATCCATCACATCATGAACAAGTTTTACTTGACAGATTCTTTATTACTGTCTCAACTTTATTGCATTGTATTGGGTTAAATATTTTTGTATCTTCTTAAGTTGATTTTGGTAATTTGCATGACTCTAGGAATCTGTTTGTTCTTCAAATTTTCTACTTTATTGGGAGACAATTTGTCAAAATAATTACTACCTTCTCAATTGCAGTGGTATTGATTGTGAAACCAACTCTAATTGCATGGGTGTGAGTCTTTTCTTTCTCTTGGTAATTTTGGCTGTAAAATTTTCTATTTTGTTTGTTCTTCTCAGATACAGATATTCCATTTGTTGATACTTTGTATCACGTTTTTAGTCTCATCTTTGTTGATCTCTACTCTGAACAATAGAATTTCTTTTCTTAAATTTGTTTTTGGTCTAAGTTACTGTTATTTCTTGAATATCTTAAGATTTAGCTTAGGTGTACTAATTTGAGACTGCAACATTTTCTTAATGTAAAATTAATTAAAATGAACTTCCTTGTCAGAACTCTTTTATACTCTCTCAGATATTGTGGAGTGGTGTTTAGGAATTGTCATTAACTTCCAGAAATACTTTCATTTCATTTCCAATTTTATTTTCTGTGATCCAACAGCTTCCATATTTTCTGTAGTTTTATCTACCACTGATTTCTTATTTAATTGAACAGTGGTCTCATAATACCTATGGGGTGATTTTGTTTCTTTTGTATTTATTTAAGCAGGTTTTGGGAACATGAATGTGACCTATTTGGACAAAGTTCTATATGCTATAGATGACAAGGTGTATTGTGGTGTTGTAGGATGTAATACTCTGTACACATCTATTAAGTCCAAATGTTCAAGGATGTGATTTTGATTTGAGGTTTCCTTACTGATTTTTGTAGTTGATCCCTTTGAAAACCAGAATGCTAAGCTCTCTATGATTACACGGGTATTGCTTTGATCTTTTTAGGATTACATGTACTTGTTTTAAGAAATAGGTGCTCACCTATTTGATGCATAAAAATTAATCATTACCTCTTCTTGTAAGATCGTTCCCACAACTAGTAGGTAGGGACATTCTTTGTGTTTTCTAATCAGTTTTGGCTTGACATTTACCATATGTGAAATTAAAATTGTTATCCCTCCTTATTTTAGGAGCCATGGTATGTGAAATGTTTTTTTCTATCCTTTGATTTTTAATCTATGAATATCTTTTCGAGGTAGATGAGTTTCTTGAATAAAACAGACTGCTGGGTTTTACTTTTTGATCAGTTTGCCAGTCTATATCTGTGAACTGGGGACTTAAGGTCATTAATATTCACAGGTATTCCTGAGATGTGTTTTTATGATGTGTATTTATGATCATTGCACTCCTTCTCTCTTGATCATTCTTGTTTTTCTTTCGTTATTTTTATCTTTCTGTGAATCCACTGACCTTGCATGGCATTTCCATTTCATCAGGGTTTTAGCTTCATTGGCTTTATCATTTGGTTTAGATTAATCTTGGGTATTTTCTGGAGTGCTGGTTTCATACCCATATGTCTCTTCAGCTGGCCTTTCTCAGGAAATGTTTTCCTTTCTTCATCTATTCTGAAGGAAAGACTTGCTGAATAGAGTGATTGAGGCAGGAATATACTTGATTTTAGAGCCTGACATTCTCACTCAATGCCCTTTTTCTAGCCTTTAAGGTTCTGTTGAGAAGTCTGCTGTAATTCTAATTGGTTTAAATTTATGTATTTTCTTTTCATCTCTGGCTCCTTTTAAAATTGTTTTTATGTAAGATGCTTAGAAATTTAATTATGATACATCTCTGGGTGTGCTGGTGCATGCTTGTAATCTGACCACTCAGGAGGCTGCAGCAGGAAAATGGCAATGACTTTGAGGCCAGCTTGGTCTGCATGGTGAGTTCAAAGCAGGCTGAACTACAAAGTGTGGCCGTGTCCCAAAAACACAAGGAATTCTTTGCTATTTCATTTTTCTGGCAGCTACTGTGAATGGTATTATGTTCATAATTTCCTTCTCCTACTATTCATTGTTGGTGTACTCAGATGCTAATGTTTTTTATCTATTGCTCTTCTTTCCTGCTACTTTGTGTATAAATTCTGAGAGTATTTGGTGGAGATCTTTGAGTCTTTTACACAGAATATCATGCTGTCAGCATGGAAATTTCTCAAACAACTAAAACTAGAAATTCCATACAAATCAGCTCTCTCCCTGGTAGGTATCTTGCCTCCAAAGTTTAAGTCATCATATACAGTAAAACATGCATACTGTCTTAGTTACTTTTTACTTGTCGCTGAGACAAAATACCTGAAGCCCAAAGTTGGGAAAGGAAAGGTTTATTACTTACAGTTTCTGGAGGTTTCAGTCCACACTCAGTTGGCTCCAAGGCAGGCAGGCATGGCTGGGATGCAGTTCATGACGGCTGCAAGCAGCAAACAGGAACCGGCAAAGAGCAAGACACACCTTCTTCCTGCCATTGCATCACATCCTGGCTCCACCCTTTGTGCATGGAGCACTGACACCATCAATCCAAGCACTATACAATGAACCATCACAAATGAACAATGTAAACTCATGAGGCCTGGGGGATATAGACACAAACCATGATCAATGTTTAAAACTGCCAAAATATGATAGCAAAATCCTAGAAGCAGACTATATACCTAACAAAAGACAACTAGATAAATAAAAGAAAGACATATGTTGTAATATCCATTTTTAACCTTTCCCAAAAATGATTCTGAATTACATGTAGAAGTAAAATTTAAAAAATTTTAAATGACCACAATATGAACAACAACAACAGTAAGATGTGTCTTGGTTACTTTCTATTATACTTATCTGGTATTAAGTTTGCTGAACACTTTTTTCATGTTTGAGTTTTCTGCTATGAATTCTTTTGATATACTAGTAATTCCATCTGAATTGTCTCTTCTAACAATTAGATTGGTCTTTGTATGTCATTTAGTAGCTGTTGGATTGTCCTTACTTGTGCTTTCATTTTTTTGTGCTTCTTGACGTAGTTCTCTATGATTAACCACGTTGTTCTGAATTTCAGACATTGCGCTTTCACATTGGTCATTTCTGAAATTTTTAATGCCTATGTTTTGTTCCAGATTTCTCAGTCTGATACCTTTTTGAGGATGCTAACCTCCTGTTGATTGTGTCGTTAGACCTGATTGATTTAGCCAACTCTTTCAGTATTGATTTACTTACCCTGTATCTACTTTAGTTTCAGTGCTATTTCAGTGAAATTTTAGTCTATTTTACCTTAGAGAAAATCTATTTTCTTCATATTTTCTACAAATGTTTCATTGAGTTCTGCTCCATGCTTTGCTCTCCATTTGTGTCCCCTTGTTCTGCTTCAGGAGACATTGAAGATTTTCACTATCTTCTGTTGTCTTCTCAAGTTCCTGTGTACATATATTGATTTTTTTTAAAAAATTAATGTTCCAGGTAATCTAGATAATGAAATAGAGGAAAAATCAGTTGTTATCCACTGCAATGTTAGCTTAGCTATAGTAGTTAATTCAGTCACATCAATGGCATTGAATGCAAACTAAATATTGAGAAATCCTAGAAACAACATGAATATTCCTTAACCAGATCTAAGAAGGCTGTAATTTTAATGAGGGTAATTAGACCACTTGCACGTTAGTGCATAAAACTTCAGAAAACTAGTTTTTTCTGGATGTAAGCAGCAGTGTCAGAGGCTCAAAATACCAGTAGATCAGATGGAAAAGCTTTTGGAGACCATGTTTCTGATCTACAACCTGAATTCACTTATTTATCACAAAGTAACAACACTGCCCACAAACTCACAGCCAAAAGATGCTCTGCTGCTGTTGTGATAGTTCGTGAATTTGATCACTAACAGAACGGGCTCTGCGTGCCTTCTTTGGCACATAAGCCTTAGGTGCAACACCACTGCACAGGAAGAACTACCTTGTCCTTCAAAACCACTCCCTCTAAGATTCTACCTCCAATTCTGGCCTCCATTAATGGAATACAAGGGCCTGTGACATTTTTACTCTGACCATGGCCCTCCCATGGAGTCCCAGGAGATCTCCACATATCAGCCCCCATTTCCAAGCCTGTATCTCAAAATATATTCTTATCATAGTATCTTCTCACCTGGAAATGTGGCACAGTAACTTTCAGCCCTAAAGTAAATTGTTCCCCAGGGTGTTTGTCTGATCTTTGGTGATATGAATCCGAAATTTGTCATCTTTGTTGTTTTTGCTGAGGTAACTCCAGCAGCAGACCCAGCAATATCAACTTGGGGTAGTGTGATCAGGTCAGTTGGTCTGTTCCTGCCTGCTGGACCATATACAGGGCTTGGGTGGTGTTGATGGCTGGAGCAAGACACTCAGGCCTGTCAATCATACACTGAGTCCTGTAAGGCTGAGTGTGCACAGACCACTGGAAGCAACAGTGTCTGAGAATGAGTAACTAAGCCTAACTTACGCTTATCTGTAACTATTACCATAATCATAAACATAACCCAATGAGTCATTAAACTTAACCATAATACAAGCCTAGAACTAACCTTAACCAGAACCATAAAACTAATCCAACCCACCAGTGGAAACTAGGCCTGCTCACTACATGGACCTTAGTCATAACCTTTCCCCTATTCCTAAATTTGGGCCTCATCCCAAATGTAAGGGTAATCCTAAATATTAGAGGAGCTAAGTACAGTGTCAGTCCTGCAAACAGTTTGAGTGGTAGTCATATCACTAATCATACCAACTAACCAAAAATATTTTCTTGGCCCTAGCTTAGCACTAATGCTAAACCTAACTCTGAACTTACCTTAGCCCTAACATTTGTGGAAACCTAATGACAACCCTAATCCTAACAATTACAGTAAGGCTAACTTTAATGGAAGACCAATCCATGCCATAGCACTAACCCTAAATCTTATCCTGAGCCTGCACCTGGTGGAAATCTTACCTAAAATGAATCACTGAAGCTAACTTTATTTCCAACAGGAGATTTAGCACTATCCATAATCCTAGGCATAGCTCTAACAGTAAAACTTGCACAAAACTTCACACTAAACAATCCTGGTAAAACACTAACCATAACACTGAACATTCCTTGACCCTAACACTTAATCAAATCCACAAGGTACTCTAGTGCTTCCCCTTGTTTAATCCTAGGCCTAACATTAAAACAACTCTAACTTTAACCTTAACCCTAACACTAACCAAGGCCATCCTGGAACACTAACGAGGTTTTTCTGAAAAATCCTACACCAAAGTTCAACAATAACCCTTATGAAACCCTCATCATAGAACTATTCCAAAACTTAACCCTAACCCTAATGATAAACTAACAGGTTTAGCACCAAACTCGGTCCTACGCTAATCATGGTGGAAATCTAGCCCTGACCCTAACCATAACTCTAACTGGAACACTGATGGAAATCTACTCTTATCTTTAACAGTATCTCTAACACTAATTCTAAATCTAAGTCTGATAAAACCCTAGTCCTACACCTCACTTTGGCCATATTGCGAGTCATAGCCATAATCTTGACCCTAGGCCTATCATGAAATTGAAACTAGTACTAACCCTAAGGGAAAGCCAACCCAGACCATACACTTAAATCTACTTTTTTTCATTCCAAGAATTAAGATAGTAATCTTACAATTGCCATGCAAGTGGATATGCCACTGAGCTAAATACTTGACCCATAAAATTAAATCTTAATTTTAACTCTAAATTTAAACTAAAACCAACCTCAAAACTACTATAACACTAGAGTTTAACTCCGACTCTCTCTCTCTCTCTCTCTCTCTCTCTCTCTCTCTCTCTCACTAAATATATCTATGTTCTATGAAAAACTTGGAAGAAATAAAACCTTTACCATAACCCTAACTTACCTAAACATTTTCTTCAACACTAATGCTAAGCCTAACCCTAGTCCTATCTATAAAACTCACCTTAGCCACAAACACCAACACTAAAACTAATCCTTCTCTAACCATGTTGGAAACCTAGATTTTTCCCAATTCATATGATTAGCTTCAGGCTTAACACTAACCTTGCATATAACTAATGGAATCATGGTTCAACAGTGACCCTGGCATTAACATTAAACAAATCTTAGCTCTAATCTTAGTAGGAGACTAATTATACCAAAGCAGTAACACTACCATTATGCTAGTAGAACCCTAGTACTACTGCTAGATCTGCACTGAGCTTGAGTTTTAGCTGTAGCCCTAGACCTAATGATAACAAAAAGGAGGTAGCCCCAAGAGTAACCATATCCAACACTAACTCTAAGGTTCACCCTAAGCCAAGGGCAGTGACAGAAAACCTTTCAATCATAAGTAAACAAACTGCAAACTACTACCCGCTTATTATTCACATGGAGCCAACAATGAAACTAATCCTGAATACAGACATTTTAGTTTAGAAAAAATACTCATACATTATCATATTTTGTTCTAAAGGAAAAACAAGTGACCTGTGTGCTATTGGTCTGTGAACAGAGGTTTAGGGGAAAATTAATTCTACTATAACCCTAACCAAAACCATAAATGTAGACATCTAGCCATGCACTTAGCTATATTCTAAGCTCTAACTCAAGTCTCAGTTTAAGGTCTAACCACAATTCTAAACCTAAACATCATAGAACACCATGTTCAACACTAAACAGAAGGTTATATCTGGTTGAACTCTAACCCTAGTTCCAGCAATAGCACTAATACAAACCCAACACAAACCATGGTGACCTGACACTAAGACCTTAGAACTAACACTAAGTCTGAAACTAAACCTAAACCTACAGAATTTCAAAATGGAACCCTAACTCTAAACCTAGCCATTTGCACATTACAACTCTAGCTTTGGCCATACACATACCTCTTTGTCTAGATACATGTCTAGCCAAAATAACTAACTGTAAAACAAAACTGAGATCTATACCTCTCCCTAACACTAATTGGTACAGTTATCTCTAACCCTAAACATTACCTGAACCCTAACTGTTAAGCACTAAACCTAACATTAAAACCCTAACCTACAAGTATCTCTAACACTAATGCTAACACTGACAAGAGTCTAGTTTGATCCATATTTCTAACTCTAGCCTTTGCCCTAGACCTAGCTCTAAAGCTGAACCTTACTCTGCCCACACCCCTGACTATGGAGCTATTACCAAAACTAACATTAACCCTCATGCTAACACTAACTCTGGTGGGACCCTAACTCTAGCTCTTACATTAACCCTAACCTTAACATTAAATTACACTATATCTAAAGGCATGCTAAACATAATAATGAGATCTCTAAACCTAACAATAAGCTATTCTCATCTAACCTGAACCCTGGAAGAATTCTAAACAAAAAGCTAATTATAACCCTACTCCTAAAATCAATCTGTCCTAGCCTTTGCCCAAACTATTCGAGCTCTAGTACTCACACAGATGCAGAAGTCAGAAACTTTTGTAAACAAATGATTTCACACACCTACAAAAGCAGTCAGGACATCTGGAACCTGCCTTTCCAACACTGAAGAAATGGAGTTCTTCAAAAGTAGCTTTCTCCAAGAAGGACATTGAGAGGCAGGTTATACATTTGGTAGTCCGCAAATGGTCATACAAGCCAAATCCCTCTCATGGGGAATCTCCATTCAAAGTGCTGACTATGTAAAGCTTACTTGTACACTGATATTTGGGAGAACAAACTAAGAATCAATATACACTAGAAATATTCTTTTCTGCTGCTACATGCTTACACAGCCCTCTGGAAAGAAAGGGGTCTGCTAACTAATAAGCAATCAGCTATAATTCATCCAAAAGAATTCCACATTTCCTAGAGGCAGTATATTTCTCATACATGTCACTCTCAAGCATCGTAAGGGACACCAAAGAGATATGTGTAAAGTCTCTTTGTAGAATCAAAAGGCTGACAGGGAGGTAGAAGATCAGCCTCACACCTCTTAAAACTTTTGTTTTCCTCACAGTTTCTGGAGAGCCATGAAAATCTGTCTGTGTGATCCAGGAAGGAAAAGAGACTTAAGGATAGGAGAAAATTCAAAAGGGACTCTGGTGATATTTAGAAAGTAAGTGTGCTTCCTCAAGGGACACCATGGAACACTATACAAAATATTTGATTATGCTTTTCATAACTAAAGAAAGGCTAGAGTGGTATTGGTTGTTGAAATTTTCAGAGGACAAGATTGGCCATAACCACCTGACAAGTCTGCAAAACTTGTGCACTCTGCGCCTCAAAGACCCTTTCAAATCCCAAGCACTGTGGTTTTAGTTTAGAAAAAACAACTCATATATTAATACGTTCTAACTTAAAGTAAATCAAACAGCACACATGCCGTAATTTTGTCACCACTGGCTTAGTGAAAACTGGACTCTAACATAACCATAACCATAAATATTAATACAGCTATGATTTTGCAAAACTCTAGTTACAGATTTATCTGTAGTCCAAGACCTACACCTAATTGAGCCACAAACCTAAATCACCTATTAAAACACACCCTGAAATGAATCCATAGTGAACTGTATAAAGATTAAAACTATGTCTAAATCAGGTAAAATCCTAAACCCAACCTAGCAATAGTGCAGCACTAGACCTAACACTAACCAAATACAAAACATGAATGAAAGCCTAGTCATAAAGCTAAGCAAAAACCTAACCTTAAAGCTAGTGAGACTATCACTAGGTCTATGCTAACACAGGACCTAAATGGAACCTTAACCATTAACCTAAATTTAAAACTGAAATTAAATTTTCCTAAATCTTAACCGAAACCTGACGCTCACACTGGTGAAATATAAAATCAAATCCTAACTTGAAAGTGAAATCTCAATCCTGGCTCTAGTCCTACCACTAGCCCTAAAAGGCCCAAAATATTAAACATACCCCTAAACCTAACCATAATACAACCACTAATCAAGGCAATGGCCCTAGGTGTAACCTAAAATTTTATCTTAGTGCTATCTTCATGGAATGCAAAAATCTAACATTAACACTAATTTTAACTCTAAGAATAAACCTATTTCTACATTACCCCTTATACTGGTGGAACTGTAAACCTAACCCCACAACTTAACCTTGATACTAACACTAATATGAGCCCAATGTTTGACAGAAACCTAGGACAAGTTAGTGCTAGAGCTAACCTCGACCAGACTAAAACTAATGCAAGTACTATGCCTATTGCCACACTTAACATTAACACTAAAATTGACACGAACTTTGGTGGAAACCTATTCCTAAACCCAAATCTAACACTAAACCTTTAACCCTACCAATAGTATTAATTCAAAAACTAACATTAATACTATCGCTAACCTCCCTGTAATTCTGATTGAACACTAAATTTAAATTTATTAACAAATATAACTCAAATTTAATACTAAGCCTATTTTATTCTTAACCCTAACACTAGTTCTATCCATAGTCCTAGCCCTAACACTAAGATTAAACCAAACCCTAGCAAAAACACTACATTAAATTTAATCCTAACCATAATCATGGTGGAAACATACCCATATCCATATTCTTCTTAATCCTAAGCCTAGCATTAACTCTAAATGTAATCATGGTGAAATAATAATGATGACTCTAATGCTGACATTATACCAAAGCTTAAAGCTAACCAAGCCATATTCCAAAGGATAATATTCATGCTGGTGAAAAAAGTCTAAAACAACCCAGACACTAACACTGAAACTAACCCTACCACTAACAGAAATGATAAAACTAAAATTATCTCTAACACTTAACCCTTCATCTAATCCTAACCCTAACCACAGTAGATGGCTAACTAAAACACTAATCCTAATCTACTCCAAAGTAAGCTTACCTACCATTCAATCACTATATCTGAACCTAACTCTTATAATACTATCACTTTACCTTTACTGGAAGGATAAACATTCCCTAGTCCTAACCCTAGACCTTGACCAAGAAACAGTCCTAACCCTAACTGCAATCCAAAGTCCATTCAAAAACTCTAACCCCAAAACAACCCTAAACCTCATCGTACTCATAACTAAACAAACTCTGTTTGTTTTTGTTTTTTGTTTTTGAGGCTGTGGTGCCTCAAAAACCTGTGATCCCTCCCTGCTTGCAGAGATATCCACAGTCCTCCAGACACACGGAAAGGCCAATGCAGGCACCCCAGCTCCGCCCAGCTCCTCCTCTCTTAGCATTAATGTTAAGAGCTAGTAAGGTTAGGCTTAGAGTTCTACAGGGTTAGGCTTAGGATAGTGATAGAGTTAGTGTTAAGGTTAGAATGCTGGTCAGATTTGGGTGTAGAATTCAAGGAGATTTAAGGTAAAAGATATGTTGATGTTCAGAGTCAGGTATAGCATAAGGTTTAGGTTTATGATTTTCATTATGGTTAAGTTTATTGTTAGTGTTTAGTGTAGGGTTGGGATTCCAGCAGAGTTAGAGTTATGATTAGGTTTAAAATGAATTTTAATTATAGGCCCACGGCTATGCTGTATACAGATTTAGGGTCAAGGTTAGTGTTTAGTGTTAGAGCTAGAGCTGACACTGAAGGTTGCATTCAATTTTTATCAAGGATATGGATAAGTTTAAGGGTAGGGTTAGGTTTATGTTTAAGGTTAGGGATAGTGTCAGCATTAAGGACAGCATTATGATTCTACCAAGATTATTTTTGTGCTAGGGTTAGGACTAAAATGCATAAAGATAATGATCTGGTTCCACCATCATTAGGGTTAGGATTAATTTAAGGGTAGTGTTTGTGCTAGGGTTAGTTTTAGGCTTATTGTTAGGGGAAGGGCTAGGAGTAAAACTAGAGTTAAGATTAAGGATCACATAAGCTTAATTTGAAATTTGAATTGTAGGTATGGATAAATTTAGCATTAGATTTCCATCATGGTTGAAAGCAGGTTGACAAAATTTAGTGTTTGTGTTAGAATTAAATTCACTATTTGGATTAGGGAATTAATGCTAGAATTGAGTTCAGGTCTAGGATTCCTCGAAGGTTGGTGTTAGCTTTAGTGTTATAATTACATGTGGCAATTGGCATAGTGCTAGGTCTAGTGCTTGTGTTTGGTTAGGGTAAGGATTAGCACCAAATTTTACTAGGTTTCTCTCATGGGTAAGGCTAGGATTAGTGTTACTCTTAGGCTCAAGGTGTGGAGTTATGTTTATTGTTACACCAGGATCAGTGTTAGGGTAGAATTAGGGTTTTTTTTAGAGTTAAGGTTAAGGTTAGTGTTGGCTTTAGCATTCCACAGAAGTTAGCATTAAGATAAATTTTGGTTAGAACTATGACTATGGTCTGGATTAGTGGTTGGATTAGTTTTAGGTTTAGGGTTATGTTTAAAGTTTTGTGCCTTCTAGGGCTAGAGATAAGACTAGAGCTATGACCCATACAGGGTTAGCTTTAGTTAGGGCTTGATTTTATATTTCACCAGTGTGAGGGTGATATTTTGGTTAGATTTAGGAAAATTTATGTTACATTTTAGATTTAGGTTAATGGTTAAGATTAAGTTTAGGTCCTGTGTTAGGATAGGCCTAGTGATAGGATTGTAGTTCCACTGGCCTTAAGGTTATGTTTTTGTTTAGCTTTAGGATTAGGGTTTCATTCCTGTTTTGTGCTGGGTTACTGTTAGGGCTAGCACTAGTGCTAGGATGGGGCTTGGATTTTAACTTGTTTAAGCTTAGTTTTAGCGTTGTATATAGAGCTAAGTATGGATTCATTTTTGGGTATGTTTTTAGAGCTGGTTTAAGGTGTGGGGCTCACGTAGGGGTAGGTCATGGAATCTAGCTATTTTTACATCTAGAGTTTTGCAAAGTTATGGTTATAGTATTAGTTATTATTAAAATTATGGTTACACTTATGGTTATGGTAGAGTTCAGTTTTCCTTAAACCAGTGATGACAAACTTATGGTAGGCTTGCTGTTTGAGTTTCTTTTAAGATACAACATATTAATGTATGAGTTGGTTTTCTAAACTAAAACTGCAGTGCTTTAGGCTTGAAAGGGCTGTTTTTGGCACAGGGTGGACAAGTTTTGCAGACTTGTTAGGTGGTTACAGCTAGTCCTTATGCTCTGAAAATTTGAATGACTAATCCCACTCAAGCATCTCTTAATTTATGGAAGGAATCATCAAGCATTTTGTGTAGTCTTTCATTGTGTCCCTTGAGGAAGCACATTTACTTTCTGAATGTCACCAGAGTCCCTTTTTAGTTTACCCTTACCCTTAGGTCCCTTTAACTTTCTGATCAATATAGACAGGTTTTCATTGTTTCCCCCAAAACTCTGAATAAAACAAAGATTTTGAGAGGTGTAACACTGATCTTATGCCTCCCTATCAGCCTTTTGATAATCTAAAGAGACTTTAGTCATGTCTCTTTGGTGTCCTTTACAATGCATGAGAGTGACCTCTTTGAGAAGATATATTTGCCTCTAGGAAATGTGAAATTCTTTTTGATGAATTATAGCTGATTGCTTATTAGTAAGAGGGCTGCATAAGCATGTAACACTAGAAAAGAATATTTTTGGTGTGTACTGATACTTAGTTTCCCCCCACCTAATATCAATGGGCAGTAAGATCTAGGTTGTCTGCTTTTTGACTGAAGATCCCTCATGAAAGGGGTTTGATCTTTGTAGACTGACAAAGGTATAACCTGCCTCTCAGTGTCCTCCTTGGAAAAAGCTAATTTGAAGAACTACATCTCTTTAATGTCTTACACAGGCAGGTTCCGGATGTCCTGCCTGCTTTCATAGGTGTGGGGTATTATTTGTTTACATGAATGACTAACTTCTTGGTCTGTGTTAGTCTTAGATCCAGACTAGTGTTTGGGCTAAGGCTTGAATACACTGATTGTTAGGTTTAGGGATATAATTAGCTTTCAGTTTAAAATTCTTCAAGGGTTCAGGTTAGATGAGGATAGTTTATGTTAGGTTTAGAGATGTCATGATTGTATTTAAGATGCCTGTATTTCTAGGGTCATTTAAGATTAAGGTGATAGTTAATGTAAGAGCTAGAGTTAGGGTTCCACCAGAGTTAGTGTTAGCATTAGGGTTAGTGTTAGTTTTGGTAATAGTTCCAGTGTCAGGGGTGTGGGCAGAATAAGGTTCAGCTTTAGAGCTAGGTCTAGGGCAAAGGAAAAGTTAAAGTTAGAAATATGGATCACACTGGACTCCTGTCAAGGTTAGGATTAGTGCTAGTGTTAGAAATATTTTAAAGTAAAGATTTAATATTAGGTTTAGTATTTCATAAGAATTAGGGTTCATGTATTGTTTAGGGTAGAATTATTGTACCACATGGATAGTGGTAGTGAAAAGTATAGGTTTTGGTTTAGAGTTAGAGTTAGTCATTAGGGGTAGGGGTAGATCTAGACAAAGGGGCAGGTGTATGGCAAGAGCTAGTGTTGCACCTTGTCTATGGCTAGATTTTAGAGTTAGTGTTCAATTTTGAAATTCTATAGATTTAGGTTTAGGTTTAGTTTAAAACCTAGGGTTATTTCTAATAATAGGTTCAGATCACCATGGTTTTGTGCTGGGTTTGTATTAATGCAAGTGCTGCACTAGTGCTGGAACTAGGATTTGTGCTCAACCAGATTGAGCCTTCAGTTTACTGTTGAATATGGTGTTCTATGAGGTTTTGGTTTAGTATTATCACTAGGCCTAAGTCTGGGGTTTGAATTAGAACTCAGGATAAAGCTAAGTCTACAGCTAGACATCTACAAATTTATACTTACGATTTTGATTAATGTTAAGGCAGTATCAATTTGCTCCTTGGCAAGTGATCACAAACCTATAATATGGATGTCATTTGTTTTTCTTTTAAGGCAACATCTGTTAATGTATGAGTTGTTATTTTCCTAAACTAAAATGTCAATATTCAGGATTAATTTCAATTGTTGACTCCATGTAATAAATAAATGTGTACTAGATTTCAGCTTGGTTGCTTGTCACTCAAAGTTTTTCTATCACTGCCACAGACTTAGCTTGAAGCTTAAGGTTAGTGTTGGAAAAGGTTACTTTTAGGGTTACCTTCTGGTTTTTTTTTTTTTGTCTTTTTTTAATCTGTACCAGGAATCGAACTCACGACTGCTTGCTTGCAAGGCAGGCGCTTATGCCGCTGAGCTAAATCCCCAGCCTCTAGGGTTACCTTCTTTACTGTACAGTTAGGCCTGGAGCTACAGCTAAAGCTAGATCTAGGTGTGGCTCTAGCAGTGGTACTAATGTTCTACCAGAATAATAGTAGTGTTAGTGCTTTGGTGTAATCAGTCTCCTACTAAGATTACAGTTAAGATTTGTTTAGTGATTGTGCCAGGGATACTGTTTGAACCATGATTCCATCAAAGTTATGTTTAGTGTTAGTGTTATGTCTGAGACTATTAACAGGAATATGGAAAAATAATAGGTTTCTACAATGGTTAGCTTAGGATTGGCTTTAGTGTTGGTGTTTGTTTGGAAGGTAAGGTTTAGAGATAGGACTAGGCGTATGGTTAGGATTAGTTTTAGATAATGTTTAGGGTTAGTTTTAGGTTTTAGGTTAGAGTTACAATTGTGATTAGGGTTAGTTTTCCACCAAATTTTGGGTAAACATGGATACAGTTAGTGACAGGGTCCCAGTTAAAGTCAAGTTTATGTTTAATGTTACACTAGTTTGGGGGTTGGTTTTAGGTTTAAATTTAGAGTTAAAATTAAGTTTTAGTTTTATGGATCAAGAATTTAGCCCAGTGGTAAAAGCATCTGACTGGAAAATATGAGTCTACTAGTTCAATCCCTGGTATGACAATACAGTAAAGAAGATTTAATTGTATGATCAGACTAAGCTATCCATTAGGGTTAAGCCTAGTGTCATTTTAGTGACAGGCCTAGGGCCAAGGCTAGGTCTATGGCCAGTGATAAGGCCAAAGTTAGGTCAAGGACTTGGGTTTTTTTATTAGATTGAGGTTTAGGATTTGTGTTAAAGCTACTGTTAAAGATAGGGTTAGATGTCTATCAGTGTTACAGTTAGCATAATGTTAAGGATCAGGACCAGATTTCCACCATGATTAGAGTAGGATTTGGTTTGTTGATAGATCTAGTGTTATTTTGTGGTTAGGGTTTAAGGTTTCCATAAGTGTTACGGTTGAGTCTTTGTTTAAGTTTTTCAGAAGAATATGGTTAGTGTTCCATCATGGCTAGGTGTAGGGTAAAGGTTAAGGTTAAGGTTAGAGATGTGTTAACATTCAGACTAGCAACATAGGAGGAGAAGGACTATAGATCCATGTGGGTTTGATTAAGTGTTAGGGTTAAGGAACATTTAGGGTTATGGTTAGTGTTTCACTAATGTCATTTAGTGTTTGGGATGGTGTTAGTTTCATGGCTAGAGCAATGCCTAGGACTATGGATAGTGCTAAATTTCCTGTTGGGAGTAGAGTTAACTTCAATGTTTCATTTTAGGTAAGATTTCTACCAGATGTAGGCTTAGGATTAGATTTAGAGTTAGTGCTAGGTCTTGGACTGGACTTTACCAGGTGTCACTTGATGGCCATTGTTAGGATTGGGGTTGCCACTAGGTTTCCACCAAGGTTAGGTAAGTTTAGTGTTAAGTTTAGCACTAGTGCTAATTTCTAGGGCCAAGATAAATACTTTTGGTTTAGGGCTACAGTTACTGATATGACTACAGCTGAAACTATTTGTAAGTCTAGTACGCTACTTAGGTCCTTCTATGTTTAGGGTTATGTTTAGTGTTAGGATGAGGCCTAAATTTAGGATTATGGGAAAGGGTATGACTAAAGTGAAGGCAATGAGCAGGCCTAAGTTCCACCTGAGGGTAGGGTTAGGTTTATACCTCTGGTTAAGATTATTTTTAGGTTTATATTATGGTAGAGTTTAAAGTTGCACCAGGTATGGTTATGGTTATGGTTATGATCATGATTATGGTTGTGGTTATTATTTTGTTTGTAGTTAGGACGAATGACTCATTTTCAGCCACTGCAGGCTTCTGTGGCCTGTGTACACTCAGCCATAGAGGACTCAGTCTATGATAGACAGACCAGAGTGCCTTGCACCAGGCCACCACCACCAATAGAGGTCAGCATAAAGTCTATCAGGGAGGACCAGACCAACAGAACTGATTACCCCACTTATAAGCTCATATTGCTGGACCTGCTGCTGGAGTCACATTAGTAAAAGTCACCAGAGATGACAAGACACAGTTTGATGTCATTGAAGGACAGATGAAGACCCAGGAGGAGAGTTTTGCTTTAAGACTGAAGCTTACTGTGCCACCATTCCAGGTGAGTGGATGCCATGGTGAGAATATATCTTAAGAAACATGCTTGGAAATAGGGGCTTCTTAAAGGAGAGTTCCTGGAATTCCACGGGAGGCTCATGATCAGACCAGAAATTTCACAGACCCTTGTATTCCATTGATGGAGGCCAGGTTTGGAGGGTGAAGTCATCAGAGGGTATGGTTGTGGAGGATAAGCTAGCTAGTCCAGTGCAGTGGTGGTGAACCCAAGGATTATGAGACATAGAAGGTGTGCCGAGCCCATTATGTTGGTACTTGAAGTCACCAGAATCACAGTGGCAGCTGAGCTTCAGATAACTGTGCATATGTGGACAGTGTTGGCAATTTGTCATAAATACTTGGATTTACATTGTAGTTCTGAAATTTGGTCTCCAAAAGATTTAACTTCTAGTCTAGTGTTATTTTTGAGCTCTGGCACTGCGGATTTCATCCAGAAAAAAGTAGTTTTCTGAAGTTTTATAGGCTACCACGCAGGTGGTCTAGTAATCCTCACTAAAATTATAGACCTCTTAGTTCTGGTCAATGAATGTTCATATTGTTTCTAGGATTTGTCAATATTTAGCCTGCATTTGAGGCCATTGATGTGACTGCATTCCTACTCTAGCTAAGCTAACACTGTAGTGTCTAAAAAGTGATTTTTCCTCTATTTCAATATCTAGATTACTTGGAACTATAAGAATAACTTTAAAAAAATCAGTACCTACACAGGAACTTGAGAAGGCCAAATAACAAAAGATCATGAAGGTCTTCTAAGTCTCCTCAAGCAGACCCCAAGGACACGGAGAGGAAAGCAAATACCACGGAGCAGAACTCTATGAAATGTTTTTAGAAAAGATGAAGAAAATAGATATTCTCCAAGATGAAATTAATCAACATTTCCCTGAAATTCTGCTGAAATTATCTAAAGTGGATACAAGGTAAGTAGATTAGAAATTGGAGGATTTGGCCAAATCAGTTCAAATCTTCAATGACAAATTCACCAGAGTGTTATGCTCCTCAAAAAGGTATCAGACAAATAAGTCTAAAACAAAATAATATGGTGGCATTTAAAATGTTAAAAAAAGATCAGTGTGAGAAAAATGTCTCAAATTTAGAACAAAATGGCTAATTACAAGAAGCACAAAAAATGCAAGCACAAGAGAAGATCCACCAACAGCTACTAAATGACATACAAAATACCAACCTAAGATTAATTAATGGTAGAGAAAATTTAGAAGACAACAGAGATAGAGTTATTAGTATATCAACAGAAATCATAGAAGAAATCTCAAATAAGAAAAAAGTGTTCATTGTGAAGAACACCAAATAATTATAATAGAAAAAGAAAGTCACCAAGACATATCTGTGTCACTGTTGTTGTTCATATTTCTGTGGTTTAAAATATTTAAAAATTTTACATGTATATGTTGGCAGTGCATGTAGTTTGGAATCATTTTTGGGAATGGTTACATATGGTTATTACAACATGCTTCCTTCTTTTATTTTCCAGTTGTCTCTTGATGGGGATATAGGATGCTTCTAGGATTTTACTATCATATTTATGTAGCTATAAACATTGGCATGTGTAGGATGTCTTAAGCTTTTTGGAGAAGATACCTACCAGGGGATAGCTGGGTCATATGGAACTTATAATTTCAGTTTTTTGAGAAATATCCATACTGACAGCATGATATTCTACATAGAATACTCAAAGATTTCCACCAAAAACTCTCAGAATTTATAAACAAAGTAGCAGGAAAGAAGAGCAACAGGAAAAATTTTTTAGTAATTGAGTGCACCAACAATGAATAGTATGAGATGGAAATTATGAAAATAATACTTTTGACAGTGGCTAGAAGACAATGAAATAGCAAAAATTTCTTTCTTTTTGGGGACAGGATCTCAGTAGTTCAGTAGTTCAGGATCTCAGTAGTTCAACCTGATTTGAACTCACCATCAATACCAGACTGGCCTCCAACTCACTGCCATTCTCTTGCCTCAGCCCCCTGAGTGTTCAAATTACACACATGCACCAAGACACTCAGAGACACATCTTGATTAAATTTGCAGGGATCTAGCATAAAAGCAATTTTAAAAGCAGCCAGAGATGAACAGAAAATATATAAATCTAAACCCATTTTAATTACAGCTGACTTTTCAACAGAACCTTAAAGGTTAGAAGAAAGGTTATGTGAGAGAACTTCACATCCTAATCTCAAATATATTCCTGTCTTAATCACTGTACCCATCAAGTCTTTCCTTCAGAATAGATTGAGAAAGAAGGATATTTTATGAGAAAGGCTAGCTGAAGAGATACAAGGGTACAAAACCCACACCCAGAAAAAACTCAAGAATAGTATAAACAGAATGAGAAATCCAAGAAAGGCCAGCTGAAGAGACACATGGGTACAAAACCTGCACCCAAAGAACCCTCAAGAATAGTCTAAACAGAATGATAAAATCAATAAAGCTAAAAATCCTGTTTAAATGAAATTACCAAGCAAGGTCAGTGGATAAGCAGCGAGATAAAACATGATAGGAGAAGAAAAACAAGAATCATCAAGAGAGAAAGAGTGCAACGATCATAAGTAGTCAAGACATCTCAGGAATAACTGTCAATGTTAGTGACCTGAAGTCCCCAGTTCAAAGATATAGACTGGCAAACTGGATCAGAAAGTGAAATGCAGCAGTCTGTTTTATTCAAGAAACTCATATAACTCAAAAAGGTATTCATAGGTTAATATCAAAGGACATAAAAATATTTCCTTCACCAGAGCCCCTAAACCAAGTAGGGATATCAATTTTAATTTCACATAGTAAGTGTCAAACTAAAATAAATGAGAAGAGACAAAGAAGGTCACTACTTACTACTTGTGCAAACAGTTCTACTAGAAGAGATAATGATGATTAATATACATGCCCCAAATACGTGAGCACCTATTTACATGAAACAAGTACAGTGATCATAAAAAAGATCACAGTAACACCATTGTAATCATAAAGAGAGAGCTTAACACTCATGTTTCAAAAAGATAGATCAACTAACAAAAATCAATAAGGAAATATCAAAGCTGAATCACATCTTTGAACATTTGGACCTAATAGATATCTGCAGAGTGTTACATCCTACTGCTATACAGTGCAGATTCTCATCTACAGCACATGGAACTTTCTCCAAATAGGTCACATTCATGTTCACAAAACCTGCTTAAGTAAATACAAAAGAATCAAAATCACTCCATGGGTAGTATTAGACCATTGATTAATGAAATAATAAATCAGTGACAGAGAAAACTACAGAAAATACGGAAGCTGTTGGATCACAGAAAAAAAAGGAGAATTAAAATATTTCTGGAAGTTAGTGACAATTCCTGAACAACTCCTTAGAACATCTGAGAGAATATAAAAGAAGTCCTAAGAGGGAAGTTCATTCTAATTGTTGCATTAAGAAAACATAATGGACTCAAATAGGCCCATGAGAACTCAAGATATTCAATAAATAACTTAGGTCAAAACCAATGTTAAGAAATTGTAATATTCGGAGTAGACGTCAACAAACTTGAGACTAAAATCATGATACAAAGAACCAGCAAATCAACGACCTGTTTCTTGAGAAGAAGAAACAAGAGAGAAAACCCAAAGCCAAACTTACCAAGAGAAAAAGACTCACATCCATGAAATTAGAGTTGGTGTCACAACCCACGCCACTGCAACCCAGAAGACAGTAATTATTTTGTCAAATTGTCTCCCATTATGTAGAAAAATCTGCAGAAAAACAGATTCCTAGTATCATGCAAATTTACCAAAGTCAATTTAAGAAGATACAAAATATTTAATCCAATAAGAAGCAATAACTGAGACAATAACAAAGAATCTGTCAAGTAAAATCGTCCACGAAGTGGATTGACTGGTGAATTCTACACACACACTAAGGATGTTACACCATCTACACTGCTCAACCTCTTCAAAGAAGTAAATCATACAGGGTTTCATCTCTGGGATTCAGACCAAGTTTTTTGATTGCTGCTGCATGGTCAGAGTCTGTGCCACCTATGATGAGCCTGGAGACAAACCGTCAGTGCTCCATTAGGGCCCTCACAGGCCCTGTCCTCACTGCTCATGCCCTGCCCTCCATGGCATGGGTGCCTCCGGTGGTCATTGCTGAGGCTGCTACTTGGGGCTCTGACCTCCTGCTGTCCCAGCCACCGTACTGTCTTGCTTAGAGACATATACCACTGTGCCTGCTTGCCTTTCTTTCTTTCTCCTCCTGATTTTCTGTTCCTCCTCCTCCTCCTCCTCCTCCTTCTTGTTTTCATTTTCTCTGTCATTAAGTGATCATTACAACCCCTTGTACGGTGTGGGTGACATTACAGCAAAGGATGTGCATACAAGTATTCTGTAAAAACTGTGCAGGAGGATGTGAATTCATGGGATAATCAGTTTCATGTGCATCCCTGCTCTTTCTCTCCACAGTTAAGAGAGTTGTGAGTGAAAATGCAGCTTTGGTGACCTTTCAGTAGCACAGAAGAAGAAACAGATTAAAAATCACAGTGACACTGGGACAGGCACTACTGATGACTGTCACTCATGTGAGGAAGTAAGTTTTGGATGATCAGTCTGCTGGGGCTGGGGTTCCAAATAACAATAGAGAGTCATAGTTTAGCTGAACAAAGTGTCATGTACTGGTTGGGAATTCTGCATTTGAGAACTCTGGGTGTCTGTGTTGTACATCAGTGGTTAGTTGCTAGGGTTGATATCCAGTACTCTGATCAAAGAAATGAAGAGAGAGACAGAGGGGAAGAGGGAGAGAGGAGCAAGAGGAATAAGGGGAGGAGAGGAGAAGATGAAAATATGCATGTAATTTGCAAAATTTATGTTTTAATTTGTTGTGTAATTGAAGTTATTGGTATGTTTTAGATATTCATAATGATCAAATTTATCATAGAGTGTTTGTTTATGGTAGAATTTGATTTTACTGTTTTCCCCAAACTTCTCTTCTCCCTTCAACCCATCTTCCCCTCTCTATATAAAAGGTTTGCTCTCACTTTAACATTTTTTAAAATCATTTTTTCCATTTCATTTCCTTCATTTCATCTTCTCCCATCCTAGTTGTTTCCCTTTCTTTTTTAAAAATTTGATTTAAGGAGAAAAAGAAAAAAAAACAGAAATAGGGTGCAAGTGATACAGAATTTAAAAAAAATAAACAGTAGGAAATCACTAGTTAATAATTTACATATTGTCATCTTAGAAATAGTTGTTCAAGTTACAAAATTAAAGCATGTAAAGTGGACAAACAGTGAGACTGCAAACAGTTCTGTTCAATGATCAAACAAAAATTCAGTAATATGATGACCTAACTTATACCCTTAAATATACATGCAGTAATATCCTTAGAACACTTTGTTTTCCTCTTTTTTACCACGACAATTACAAATTTTGGGTTTTGTTACTCCCACAGTTCTTATTACTTTTTTTTTGAAAAGAATAAAACCTGACACCAAGGGACAGATCAACCAGACAGCAAATCAGCAAAGAAATAATAGAACTAAATCACACCTGTGAACAAATGGACTTGATAGACATACACAGAGTGTTCCATCCAACATCAGAATACACATTCTTCTCAGCAGTACATGGGTTGTTCTCTAAAATAGACCATATATTAGCTCACAGAGCATATTTAAATAAATGCAAAAGAGTTGAAATTATCCCTTGCATGTTATCGGATCATAGTGCCATGAAATTAGAAATTAATGATAAAAGATACTGCAAAAATCCCACAAACACATGGAAACAGAATAACACACTCTTGAGTCCTTTCCTTTTCAACAATTTCTTCCTATTTCACAATACCTATTGTACATTTTGATCATTATTTACTCAGTTTCTCATACCAGAGACAGTAGTGTGAGGTTTACACATGTGAGTCTGACTTATTTCACTTAGGGGTATGGTCTCATGTGCATTCGTTTATTGCCTCAAATATATCCTACTTTATGGCCATGTAGTCCTCTGTTATATGAAAACCCTAACATCTACTTAATGCATTATTTAGTCGATGGGCAATTGGCTGCTGCATAAAAACCAATACCAACCTGAAAAGAAGACTCTCTACACCAATGAGTCTAAGAAGCAACACTTATTGGTCTGATGCTGGAAGGCTAGGGGGCTATAACAGAGTCAAAATCACCAGGTATGAATCAGCTTAGAGTTCAGTTTAAATACAACTTGCAAGCACGAAGTGGCAGGCAGATGGCGAATTAAGCCACATGTCAATTAAGCTTGTTTCCAATAGATTTACTTAAAAGGAATTGTTTACCATAATGTAGGGCTATCCTGGGAACATGTTAGTGAGTTCCAGTGGAGCAAGCAAAGTTGACTGGGTCACGCTGTCCCAAACAAAGTGCATGAAGCAAGTTGGAAAGCATACATATTATTTGAGCTAAGGAAAAACATGAGCTGGACAGAGTCAAATTGATCCCGCACATTATCAGAAATAAAGCAGCTGGACTCAGACTGTCAAGGCTGACTGAATTTAGCAGGATGATTATGTGAGAAGTGGCAAAAGGAGAGGCAGAGGACACTTTTGATTCTTAACTGTTGCTATAACATGTCTGTAAGTTTGCTTTCTTTCACTGTGCCCTCACGTGTTGTTTCAATGATTTAGCTCTTACAACCTGCTGCTATGAACACAAGTGCACAAATATCACTGTGGGTGATGTTTTAAATTATATGTGAAGATATGAAGGAGAATAGCTTGATACAATGGGACCTCTAATCTTTGTTTTTATGAGGACTCTCCTTACTGATTTCCACAGCAATGACAGTGGTCGGCACACCCACCAACAGTGTAAAAGGGCTCCTTTTTCCTTACAGCCCCTTTAGCATTTGTTACTGGTTGATTTCTTCATGAGAGCCTTTCTTTCTGGATTGAGATGGGATTTCAGTACTTTTTAATTTGCACCTCTCTAATAACCAGTTGTTAGGTTTTTTTAATACTTTATTTGCCATTTTTATGTCTTCAGATTCATTTCTTCAGATGAAGAAATAGAAATGGCAAATAAACATAAGAAATGGCCCATAAATTTGAATTGGATGTTGAATTTGGGCTGGCTCATTTTTTTTTCAGTTCTTTATATATTCTAGATATAAGTCCTTTGTCTGAAGGACAACCTGCTCAAATTTTTCCCACTCTGTGGGTTGTTATTTTACTTTGTGGGTGCTTTCTTTTGTTGTGCAAATGGTTCTTAATGGAATGAGTTCCCAGTTATTGATTCTTTTTACTGTTTCTTGTGTGATCAGTGAAATCTTTGCCTGCACATGTGTCTTCAAGAGTTCTGCCTATTCTCAGATAGATTTAGTGTTTTGTCTTTTAGGACTTAGGTCTTTGATCCATTTTGATTTTAGTTAGGTGCATGGCAATAGACATGGGTGTTGTTTCAGTGTGTGGTATATTGAAAGCCTGTTTTTCCAGCATCATTTATTAAAGAGTATATCTTTGTTTCAGTAAACATGTTTGGCTCAGTTGTCAAAAATAAGGTAGGTCAGGCCAGGGATTTAGCTCAGACACATAAGCATCTGCCTGTCAATCACAAGGTCTTGATATTTGTCCTCAGTACAAAAAACAAAATGAAACAAACAAACAAACAAACAAAACCAAAATAAAACAAAGCAAAACAAAAAAGCCAAAAGTGGCTGAGTGTGTTTCGAGTTGTGTCTGCATCTTTTATTCTGTTTTATTGACCCTCGGGTCCCTTTTTCTAAAAGCCACACTAGCTTTGTAGTATAATTTCAACTCAGGATTTGAAGATCTACGTGCCTTGCTTTTGCTGCAAAGAATTGCTTTTGCTATTTATTATAAGTCTCTTCTGGTTTCAGATTAATTTTAGGAATTTTGTCTCTAGTTCCACGAGATATGCTGATGGTACTTTGCTTGGGATTGCATTAAATTTGTATAAGTTTTGAGTATGGAAATCTTGACTATGTTGATTCTTCCTACCCATGATCAGAGGATATTTTCCAATTTCTGATATATTTTTTGATCTCCCATTTTAGAGCACTGTAATTTTCAGGCTACAGGCCTTTTACTTCCTCTGTTGGCTTGATTTGTGTTGTGAAGAGTGTGGATTTCATAATCTCTCTTTCAGTGAGTTTGTTGTTTGTTTACAGCAATGCTGTTTATTTTTGAGTGTTGATTTTGCACCCAAGTACATTGCTCAGTTAGGTTATTAAATCTGTAAGTCTTTTGGTGGAGGCTTGCGGTATTCTATGTAGAGTACCATGTCATCTGCCAATGGTGATAATCTAATTCCTTCCTTTCTTTCCTATCCTGTCCTATTCTTACTCCTTTTATTTCCATCCCTTGTCTACTGCTGTGGCTAGTGTAAGCAGAACTATATTGAACAGGAGCAGTGAAGGCAGACATGCATGACTTGCTACTGATTATAGAATGAAATGTTTTAGCTTTTGGTCTTTTACTATGATGCTGAATTTTAGTATGATTTTTCTTAGATGAGTTTTCTCAGACTGAGACAAAGACCATCTAATTTTCTATTGTGAATTCGTTGTGAATGGATTTTTGGACTTTGTAAAATGCTTTTACTATGGCTATTTCAATGACCATGTAATTTTTGTCTTTGACTCTGTTAATCTAAGGTTTTACATTTGCTGGTTTGTGTATGTTGAAGCACTGTTGGATCACTAGGATGAATTCTATTTGGTCATGGTATGTGATCTTCTTGATGACTTGCATTCCTTTAACAGTATCTTATGAAGGCGCCTAGCCATCGGTGTGCAGAGGAGGAGCTGGGCGGATCTGGGGTGCCTGCATTGGCCCCTTCCTGTGTCTGGAGGACTGTGAATATCTCTGCAAGCAGGGAGGGATCCCAGGTTCCTGAGGCACCTCGGCCTGTGGTGAGTGCTCAGCACACTCTGCCCAAATCTCAGACTGTTCCGGACCCTCCAGGCTTCTGGGTGCAGTGAAGTGGAGCAGTGGGTTAGAGGCCTCAACATCCGCCTCCCCATCCCAGCTGCACTTGGAGATCTGCTGAGCTTCCTACGGGTGGGCGGGCCCACACTGGCCCCCCGAGCCCAGCCTGTTTTGCTGCCACACCTAGCCATCAGTGTGCAGAGGAGGAGCAGGGCGGATCTGGGGTGCCTGTATCGGCTTCTCTGTGTGTCTGGAGGACTGTGGATATCTATGCAAGCAGGGAGGGATCACAGGTTTTTGAGGCACCACAGCCTGTGGTGAGTACCCTAACCCGGCTGCGATTGAAGAGCTGTGGAGCTTCCAAGGGGCAGGTGGGCGCACAGTGTCCCTGAGGCCCAGCTTGTCTGGAACTGCTGAGTTCTGAGCAGGCAGAGGAGGTCCATTGGTTCTGCAGGCCCAATGGCTTGGGGTAGCGTGGTGCCAGAGTCTCAGTAGCTCCAAACATAGAAGGGGATTTTCAACAGATCCTGAGGAAGCTTTCAAATAACACTTGAAACACAGAAATATAGGAAAATGACAAAATGAAAGACCAAATTACAACCTCAAACCTCCAGCCCATCTCAAGAAACCCTAGGAGGAATGTATTTAGAAGAAAATATATCCCATCCACCTCATATATCGGACACAATAGCTACTGAAATTGACAAGCAACTCCAGGAAGCTTTAAAGAAATTCAAACTCGAAATAATCTCCCAGATAAAAGAAGAAATGATAAAAGAAATGAAAGAGATTCCGAATATATCTAAAGGAAACACAGACAAAAAATTGGAGGAACTAAACAAAAAGGTAGAATCCCTAGATGAGCAATATAAGAAACAAACAGAATACATAATGCAGATGCACAGAGATATACAGGAAATAAAAAACTCCACTGAAAGTTGTAAAAACTGCCTTAATGAAAGTGAAGATAGAATTTCAGACCTTGAAGACAGGATTGCAGCTAGTGAACAGGAAAGGAAAGATCTTTTAAAAATAACAAGGAATCAGGAAACAACAATTCAGCAACTGCAAGACGATGCAAAGAAGAATAACATAAGAATGATAGGGATTAATGAAAAAGAAGGAGACAACATAAAGGATGTCAAGAGGATATTTAGAGAAGTAATAGCTGAAAGTTTCCCAAGCATGAGATCAGAAACTGACATCAGGATCAGTGAAGCATATAGAACTCCAAATAGTCATAACCAAAATAAAACTACACCCAGACATGTAATAATCATCATCCCAGAAATCCAACACAAGAATAGATTATTAAAAGCTGTCAGAGAGAAAAGACAGATCACTTATAAAGGAAAACCTATCAGAATCACAGCAGACTTCTCAGCACAAACAATAAAGTCAAGAAGAGCATGGAGTGAAGTATTCCAGATCCTAAAGCAAAATGATTTCCAACCTAGACTGATATATCCTGCAAAACTATCATTCAAAATAGATGGTGAAATATGATACTTCCATGACAAAGAACAGCTGAAGAACTTCATGAACACCAAACCAACCCTGCAAAAAATATTGAAAGACAGTTTAGATACACAAAGGAAAAAACCACTAAGCAAAGCAAATAATTAAACAGAGCAGAAAGATAAAGATGCAACAGCAGAGAGATAAGAATCCTACAATTAACCAACATTTAATAGTAATAACCATTAATGTAAATGGTCTCAATGCACCAATCAAAAGAAACAGACTAGCAGAATGGATCAAGAAACAAAATCCAACCATATGCTGTTTACAGGAAACCCATCTAACCCAGAAGGATACTCACAGACTGAAAGTCAAAGGATGGAAAACAATTCTTCATGCAGCAGGAATCCAAAAAAAGGCAGGAGTAGCCATTCTGTTTGCAGACAACGTGAACTTTAAACCAACAATGACAATAAAGGACAAAGAAGGTCACTATATACTCGTAAGGGGAAAACTCCAAGAGGAAGAGATAACTATCTTAAATATATATGCACCAAACTCCAGAGCACCCAGTTATATAAAACAATTATTAACAGAAATGAAAACTCAAATAATCAGTAACACAATTGTAACAGGAGACCTTAATACGCCATTGACATCAAGGGACAGATCAACCAGACAGAAAATGAGCAAAGAAATAACAGAACTGAATCATACCTGTGAACAAGTGGGTTTGATAGACATATACAGAATGTTCCACCCAACAACATCAGAATACACATTCTTCTCAGCAGTACATGGATCATTGTCTAAAATAGACCATATATTAGCTCACAGAACATATTTAAACAAATGCAAAATAGCTGAAATCATCCCTTGCATGTTATCGGATCATAGCGCTCTGAAATTAGAAATTAATGATAAAAGATACTGCAAAAATCCCACAAACACATGGAAACTGAATAACACACTCTTGAGTAATCAGTGGGTCACAGAAGAAATTAAACAATACCTAAAAGAAAATGAAAATGCAGGTACAACTTACCGGAATCTGTGGGATGCAATGAAAGCCGTCCTGAGTGGAAAATTTATTGCACTGAGTTCCCACATCAGGAAAACAGAACGAATACAAATCAATAACTTGATGCTACACCTCAAACAGCTAGAAAAAGAAGAGCAAGTCAAGCCCAAAGCCAAAAGAAGAGAGGAAATTATAAAAATCAGAGCAGAAATCAATGCAATAGAGACTAACAAAAATCCAAAGAATCAACGAATCAAAGAGTTGGTTCTTTGAAAGAATAAATAAAATCGATAAGCCCCTAGCCAACCTTATTAAAAAAGGGAAGAAAAAGCTCAAATTCATGCAATAAGAAATGAAAAAGGCAAAATCACTACAGACACAATAGAAATACAGAAGATCATCAACACCTATTTCGAAAACCTCTACTCTCAAAAGTTTGATAACACAGAAGAAATAGACAGATTCTTAGAAGCATATGAAGTACCAAAGCTAGATCAAGAGGATGTAAAACTGTTGAATAACCCAATCTCTGTTAATGAAATTGAAAATGCCTTAGTCCTTACCCACCAAGAAGAGCCCAGGCCCAGATGGATTCACTGCAGAATTCTACAAGAAATATAAAGAAGACCTAATGCCAACACTCCTCAAACTATTCAATGAAATTGAAAGGGAAGCAATCCTTCCTAAGTCATTCCTGGAAGCAAATATTACTCTAGTACCAAAACCTGAGAAAGGCCCAACTAAAAAAGAGAACTATAGACTGATCTCCCTAATGAACACAGATGCAAAAATCCTCAATAAAATATTGGCAAATAGGATCCAGCAAATCATCAAGAAGATTATATACCATGACCAAGTGGGATTCATCCCAGGAATGCAAGGATGGTTCAACATACGCAAATCAATAAATGTAATCCACCATATCAATAAAGCCAAAAATAAGAATCACATGATCATTTCTATAGATGCAGAAAAAGCCTTCGATAAGGTCCAACATTTATTCATGATAAAAACTTTACAGAAAATTGGAATAGATGGTCTTTACCTCAATATAATAAAGGCCATTTATGACAAACCAACAGCCAGCGTCATACTAAATGGCCAAAAATTGAAAGCCTTTACTTTAAAATCAGGCACAAGACAAGGATGTCCTTTATCACCACTCCTATTTAATATAGTACTGGAAGTACTAGCCAGAGGAATTAGGCAAGAAAGAGAAATAAAAGGGGTAAAGATAGGAAAAGAAGAAGTTAAATTATCATTGTTTGCAGATGACATGATACTCTACATAGATGACCCCCTAAACTCCATTGAAATACTCTTAGATACAATAAATAAATTCAGTAATGTGGCTGGATACAAAATCAATACTCAGAAATCAATAGCATTCCTATACACGAACAACAAAATCACAGAGAGGGAAGTAAGAGAAACTGGACTATTCACATTAGCAAGCAAAAATGAAATATTTAGGAATTACTCTTATGAAAGAAGTGAAAAACTTATACAATGAAAATTATAATACACTGAAAAAGGAAATTGAAGATGATCTCAGAAAATGGAAAGACAGCCCTTGCTCATGGATAGGAAGAACAAACATTGTGAAAATGGCCATTCTCCCAAAAGTGTTATACAGATTCAATGCAATCCCAATAGAAATACCAACAACATACCTTATAGATCTAGAGAAATCACTCCTAAATTTCATCTGGAACCAGAAGAGACCTAGAATCGCAAAGGCAATTCTAAGCAGCAAAGACAAAGCAGAAGGCATCACAATCCCTGAATTGAAGTTACACTACAAAGCAACAGTAGTAAAATCAACATGGTATTGCAATCAAAACAGAGCCGAAGATCAATGGAATAGATTAGAAGATACAACCACAACTACAAACACACTCAACCACCTTATCTTTGATAAAGGAGCCAAGCAGGTTCAAGGAAGAACGATAGTCTCTTTAATAAATGGTGCAGGAAAAACTGGCTCTCCATTTGCTGAAAACTAAAGCTAGACCCATGTCTATCACCATGTACTAAATTAAAATCTAAATGGGTCAAAGATCTGAATATTAAAACAGAAACACTAAATCTATTGGAAGACAAATTGGATAGAAACCTTGGAGACATAGGAGTAGGTAGAGAATTCATGAACAGGACTCAAACCGCACAGGAAATACTTCCCAGAATCAATAACTGGGACCACCTCTTACTAAAAAGTTTCTGCATGTCAAAAGAAATCTCCAGCATAGTGAAAAGAAAACCCACAAACTGGGAAAGGATTTTAGTGAACTCTCTCTCAGACAAGGGACTCTTGTCTAAAACATATAAAGCATTAAAAAAACTCAGACCTCCAAAATTCAAAGATCCAATCCAAAAATGGGCATCTGAGATGAATACACAATTCTCAGATGAAGAAAGTCAAATGGCAAATAAATACATGAAAAAATGTTCATCATCATTGGTCATTAGAGAAATGCAAATTAAAACCACACTGAGATACCATCTCACTCCTGAAAGAATGGCCAGGATCAAGAAAACCAACAACAAATGCTGGAGAGGCTGTGGGGAAAAAGGAACTCTCCTGCACTGTTGGTGGGAGTGTAGACAGGTACAGCCTTTGTGGAAGTTTGTCTGGAGATTTCTCAAAAAGTTGGGATTGGAAGTCCCATTTATTCCAGCTATTCCACTTCTAGGCATATTCCCAGAAGAACTGAAAGCATCATACCACAGTGATATATGTGCACCTATGTTTATAGCAGCACAATTTGTATCACCAGATATTGGAAAAAACCCAAGTGTCCATCAACTGAGGAATGGATAAAAAAGTTGTGGTATTTCTATACAATGGAGTATTATTCAGCTATAAAGAAGGATCACGTGGAGATATTTATCAATAAATGGGTGCAGCTTGAGACCATACTCATAAGTGAAATAAATCAATCTCGCATGTGTGAATACCGAATTGTTTCCCTAATGTAAGTAATGATTCAAATATATAAAAATATGTGGTAATCATGATTCCCCATTATGTGGCCTTGAAGTCTTATAAAGTTTTCACTTATTAATTAGAAAGGCTTTATTCTGGGCTTCTTGATATGGAAATATTTGAAGCTATAGTATATGAAGTTTCATTCAAATATTTCAAGGAAAAAGACAGACACTATGGTAACTACTATTAAATCGGGTTATTTGGTGGTGAAGCACTAGGTTGCTGAAACAGTCATGCTTTGACCTCTATTGTTATATTGTTATGTCCTGTTTTATCTCAATCTCTCCCTTATTCTTTAAAAAAATTATTTAGTTATTTCTTATGTTTGTTTTAATTAAGGGGAAAAAATTTTAAAAATTAGGATATATAATAGTAACTCTTTTTGATTTCCTATTAACTTGTTTTGAAGTCCTGTAATACTCCCACGATCCTGTTTTGACTGATTAGACTCTGTTCCATTCTGTATGATAGTATCAAGTTTGAGGGTATAGGTAACTA
Source organism: Cavia porcellus (assembly GCF_034190915.1). Lineage (NCBI taxonomy): Eukaryota > Metazoa > Chordata > Mammalia > Rodentia > Caviidae > Cavia > Cavia porcellus. The sequence continues at coordinate 52,916,963 of NW_026947511.1, read as the reverse complement.
CTTTGAAGGCAATAAGATTCACTAAGATGCCCATTCTGGTTTGACTATTGTCTCCTTTGGAGGTCCTATAATGTTTACAATGCCTAAGTTTTATTGGTCTTGTTCTCTACTATTTTGTCCAACTTTATAATATCTAATGAGATAGACAATTCTTTTTAAGGAAACAAGAGACAACGTTGATAACCATTGTTGATAACCTTGTACTCTGTTCTACATCACGTGCTATGTCTATCTTTGGTTAGGGTTAGGGTTCTAACGGATATAACAGCAAGTGTGTTTAGGGGTGTTAAATAGCTGACTATATTAATGTTTTTGGATCATTGAGCACAGCTGTTTGCAGTCTCTCTGTTTGAATGTCCACTTTGTATTCTTTGATACTGTGATTTGAGCAACTATTTCCAGGATGATAATATGTAATCTATTAACAGGTGATTTCTTACTGTTATGTTTTTTTTTTGTGGTTCTGTATTACTTGTACCCTTACACCACTTTGTTTTGTTTTGTGTTTTTCTCTTTTTCCTCTTAAATAAAATTTAAAAAAAAACATTAATGCTAAGACTACTTTTAGCCTATCTCTAGCACAAGTCCTAAGCCTGGCCCTAACTCTATCACCAAATCTAAGCATGGCACTGACACTATCACATATATAATCTCACCCTAAACATGGTAGTACCCTAGACATAACCTTATGCCTATCCCTACCAGCACTATAACCCTAACTATAACCAAGGTAAAATCATAACTCTGACACTAATCTTAACCTTAAGCAAATTGCTGCTTTGGAAGCTAATCGTAACACTAACCCTAAAGAAAGTCCCAATCCTAACACTAACAACACTCTAGTGCTATCTGTAGTCTTATCACTAAGCCTATATCTTGCCATAGCTTTGGTCCTAGCTTTGAAAATCCAGAGGCATAACCCTAAGCCTAGTTATATCATCAAAATGGACCCTACACTTAATCTTAAACTCACAATGGTAGGAACTAAATCTTGCCCTAAATTTAGATTTAACCATTGCCCTGCTGTAACACTACACATAACAATGGTAACTCTAACTCAAAAACTAGAATAGCTTTATTCAATCCTAAACACTGGTAAAACTCTAAACCTAAACCTAACCCTAATCCAGAAATAGAGACAAGCACTGGCCCTATAACTACATTAACCATAGTAACTGGGGAATCATACCTCTAGCCATAATCAAACCATAGTCCAAAGGATAGCACTCATAGTGGTGAAAACCTAACCTAAAATAAATCTAACTCTAACACTAAACCTAACTAAACACTAACCTTGACCCTAAATCTGTATAACTTATAAATCCAACTCCAGAAAAACCCTAAACCTCATCCTAAACATAACTGACCACAACTGTGGGGAAGACAAATGCTAACCCTAACACTAGCACTGCCACTAGCTCTAACCCTAACTGTAACCCTAACCCCAACTATAACCCTAAACCTACTTAAAATGAAGACGCCATGATGTGGGGAAAGCTCCTGAGGAATTTAGGTGTGACCTATTAATTAGAAAATTCACAGAGGGCATGAAAGACTACCTGTAGAAGTACATGCCAGCACTTAATTACAAAATGCTACAACACATATGCAGAACAATTCCCCAAATCCTGTATGTGTACTCCTCATGAGAACTCAAGCAGATTTATTAAGAGAAGGGCCTAGACCTGACACAAGTGTGGGCAATATAAAAATCAAAATCTGCAAATGAGGTGTCACTGTTGTGTGCTGTCATGCTACCCTGCCCTTACTGTACATAGTGTACTCATTTTCTTTCTTACTTTTACATGGCCCAAACATACACTAAAGAGCCTGTCTTTTTCTATCTTTAGTAAGCGCAAAACCTTGCTGTCATTTATGCTTGTCTTGAACAAACCTTTGGTCAGGAGAGAAAGAACCCAAAAAATTTCTTTAAAAGGGGACCCCAGAGAATTTTTTCCTTCTTCCTCTACTCTCTACTCCCCTCCTCTTGCATTCCCTCCTATCCTCTCATTTCATTTCTCATGTCCTCTTTAATCCATCTCTTCTCCTGACCTCTCCTCTCCCCTCCTGTCCTCTCCTCTCCTGTCCTCTCCTGTCCTCTCCTCTCCTCTCCTTGCTTCTCCTCTTCTGTTCTCTTTTCTTCTCTTCTTTTTCTCTCTTGCAATCCCCACACTTTTCTAATAGCACCCTGGAATGGTTTCCTTCTTTCTCCATCATCTAAGAAATATGCTGGTATTGGACCTGCTTCAAGCCAAGATGTCCACCTAGCAAATGCTTCAGTCTCACAAGGGACTCTGGTGGAATTGTAGGTGTGAGTTTCATTTCTTTCTTCTGAATGCAGTGCTACCTGAAAGACTCAAGACCTAGTTCTCTCTATAATACCCAAAATAAGCCATAGGATACCATAAACAGCCCCCCACAAATCCCAACAGTCTCCACACTAGGCCATATCCTTGGTCAATAGGGAAGATTTGACCCTGCCAACTTGAAACTTGAGGAAGACAGCTATATTTCTGGTGGACCTGTCCTCAGCTCCCCACCTGTTTCTCATCTGTTTAATGAAGACAACCATGCAGGAAGGTCTCTTGGACCACCTCCTCATAACTTTCAGGCCAATAAAGCAGTCCCCTACCCTTTAAGAGACTCAGAAACACCTTTACAGCCCAGTGTCCCAAAGGAATTCAGTATCCTCAGCTCCCTCATGGGGTTCTCCTCACACAGCTGTGCATCCTACAGGATGTACCCCCTCTTAGGCATCACCGGATGTACACTGACAGTTCTAAGGTCCACATGTTGTGCTCTGAGTGTCCTTATTCTTCTGACTCACAACTTGTCCTGCTCATCCTGCGGAGTTGGTTCCTTGAATCCAGTTCTTTTTCCAGTTTCAGGCATCCAACAATGCAAACAAGGGCTAGGTTGATTTTTAAAAACACCCAAGTAAGATTTCAGAGGAGTTTCAAAATTTGATCCTCATGTTTGACCCATTATAGATGTCCAATGTGAAAAGTGAAAGACCAAGAAACCTAAAAGAGGCTAAGAACTCTGCAGGGGAACAATATTCTTCAGATAGTGAAGAAAATTACCCTGGAGAAACTCTTCTTCCTTCCACACTTGGAATATATTAGTGAAGCCTAAAACTGATGTCTCTCATGATAACAGCTCTTAATATGGGGGAAAGGTGCATGAAGAAACCTATAAATTATCATAATGTGAACAGGGCCATATAGGGCAATGAGGAAACTCCAGCTGTTTTCCATGGCTTACTAAAAGAAGCCTTTTATAAATATACAAACACAGTTCTATTTTCCAAGAAGTTTCAAAGTAATGCTCAGATATCATTTTATGTGCCCAAAAGGCCCAGACATTCTGCATAAATTACAAAAACCTCTGATGAGAACCCATTATCCTTAGGATCCAATTGCTAGACATGATTATTTGTGTTCACCACTCAGGACCTTACATGAGGTTAAAGGAGAGAGGCCAGAGTTATAGTTCTCACAATTGGCCAAGGTATTAAATGCACCAAATACATCTCAGGGAAAACCTAAGAACAATTCAGGAAAGTGTTCCCAAATGATCTGCAAGTAGACAGGACACTGGGAACTTGATGGCAACAGGCCAGCTGTTGGGCATTGCTACAAGCAACTCATGGCACCGGAGGGCTGACTATACAGAAAGGGGCTAGGCCAGCTAAAACCTTTGCTTCCTGCTTTGATGAACACTGAAGAGGTCTGGCAGAAGCTACAATGCTCCTGTTCAAAGACATCACCATCTCCTGTCAGGAAAGCTGAATAACACAAGGTGTCACAAGTGAGCCAGTACAATTACTCACTGATACAGAGGACAAAATATTCTTTCACTGGAAAATCCTCTTCTAGATCTATAGCCTTAACAGGGGTTGAGGGAACCTCTAGGCAGAGCTTCTATATTCCAGCTCTGACATATCCTCTTGAAGTTCAAATGTTTTACCAAGAGGTTTTAGTTGTTCCCCAGTGTTATACTTCCTTTCTAGGAAAGAATTTAAACAATGGGAGTGGTACATAAATTCCAAATGGATTTCAGGAAAACACCAGGAACTATCGTATGTAAAATGACACTTGAGGAAGACAGCTATCCATTTGGCAGAGGCCAAACGGATTTTAACTTTTGAGATTATATCAGGTCTCTCTAACCTAATTAGCCAATGTGTAGGTCCTGCTCCATGTCATAATAGAATGCCTCATGGGGAAAGTTCAGCTACGCCTGTAGGTGTCAAACTAAGAAAACCCCAGGCAATTCCCTAACTAAAGCAGCATTCAATCAAAGAAGAGACAATGTATATGCTTCCTGTCAACCATAGAGTGATTTCTCAAACACACCTTTTGGTGACATGGTCATTTCCCCTGTAATCCTGCTTTCTTCCCTTTAGTAAAGCCCACAGGAAGATACAAAATAGTAAAAGACCTCTTTCATTAATGAAGCTACATTCTCAATGCGCCCTCTGGTGGTAGAGAAATAGGCAACTCTCTCCCGAGTTCCAAGAGACACACATTTGTGCTCACAATGCTTTCTTTTTTATTCCCCTCCAACCAGATAGCTAGGAGCTTTTTGAATTTGAGCGAAAAAAATTTTTTTTTCAAAGAAAAAATACAAGCTTGCTCTGGAAGTTTTCCCACAAGTTTTTAAGATAGCCCTCACCATTTTGATCAGGCACTGTAAAAAAGACATAATGAACTTGGATTTTAAACAGGAAAACATTCTGCATAAAGTACATGACATTCAAATATGCAGCTCAGGTTGGAAGTTATCCAAACAATCCTATGCGGTCTTTCAGTTTAAAAGCTAAGAAAGGATACAAAGGCTCAAAAAATGGTTCAGATACCCCATCAAAAAGTTCAGTACTTGAGATACACTCTTATGCCTGAGGAACAACAGCTGTCTAGACACCAAACTCAGGCTAGCTGTACTCTCAGGCATTCTGCTACCAAACAACAGCCTTGTTCCTCCTAGAAATGGCTGACTTCTGCTACATCTGGATTTCTAAGTTTGGACTGATAGCAGTGTCTTCATTTAAACCTGTCAAAGGTCCTGACTCTGTTACCTTAGAAGTCACTGGCAGTGCTTTTAGAGAAATAAAACATGCCCTTACTAAGGCTGTATTTTTTTCCATGAAAACTCTTTTTCCTGCACATGTCAAATAAGAAAGAGATTTCGTTGAGTATGTTGACCGAAGGTTGAAAACTCTGCCCACTAGCATACTTTTCAAAAACTGATGGAGTGGCTGCTTCAGGGCACCCTGTCTGAAGGGAGTAGCAGCTACAGCTATAAAAACAAAAGAGAATGAGAAACTAACTTGGGGGCCAGAACTAGAAGTCTTGACTCTCCAACAGGTCAGGGTTATAATTGGGGTGAAAAGTTACTTGTACTTAACAAAGAAACAGCTTACCAAGTAGCAGGACATTCTCAGCCACTTGTGAGGTTATTATAAAGACTAGAACTACACATAGTCATTCCTCTTTGATGTCTACAGGACCAGCACTGAGCTGATCTTGTGAAAAAGTGGTCTTTCAGTCCTGTGCAATTAGACAGCACATCCATGACCTACCCTTCAAAGACCCCGAGGAAGTCTACTTTACTAAGGGAAGGAGCTTTGTCCATGATCTTTATTCCAAATGCAGGTTTTCTAGCTCTAATTTAGACATGCATATTAGAAAAAGGAAAAAGACTAAACATTTATACAGACTGCAAATATGCTTTTCTGGTGCTACATGTCCATGAACTCTTCTAGAAAGAAAGGGATTTGAGAACTAATAATCATCTATAAAGCACAAAAAGTGAATCCTAGGACTCCTACAGAGAGTTTATCTTCGATCACTGTCATGCATCTTAAGGAACAGCATACAGACATGTCTACACACCCTTTCAGTCTTCAAAAGGCAGGCTTACAGTCCCTTCCAAATCCTTACCCTTATTTCCAGTTCCTGAGGAATCATTAAAACGAAAAGCACCTTAGAGAATGGGGAACCTAATAAGTATACTGGTAGTATTTAGAAAACACGCTGGTTCTTCCCCATTGAGCCCAGTGAAAGATGTTAAAAATACTTCATCATTTTTTTCCATAAGGGAAGAGATGCTACATGGAAAATGTCAGTCAAATTTCTACATTAAATGAACTAGTAGCAACTTCCTGACAATTCTGCAAAGCTTTTAGGCAGTTTGTGCCTAAAAGAACCCTTGAAATCCCAAAATACCTCTTTTCTTAGAATCAGTACAAATGAGAGAGAGGTAACAGGAATGACTGGCAATTAGACTTTATACAAATGTCAAAGTGTGGGGGATTTAGACAACTACTGATCCTGGTAGACACATAACAGTTTGTACTATGGGGGGCCAGGATTTTAGCTCAGTGGCATAAGCACCTGCCTTGCAAGCATGAGGTCTTGAGTTCAATCCCCCATATGAAAAAAAAGGCTAGCTACTGCTTCAAACAAACTACAGTGAACTACTGAGTACTTTTATCACCGTGCGTTTAGCTCAGTGGCATAAGAGCCTGCCTGGCAAATATAAGACCTTGAGTTCAATCTCCAGCACCAAGAAAAAAAGAGTAACATTGCCTCAAAAGGGCTGGGGATTTAGCTCAAAGGCATAAGCACATGCCTGGCAAGTATGAGGTCATGAGTTTGATCCTCATTACCAAAATAAAAATTCCACAAAATGGACTAAAGCCTTCTCTTCCCATTCAGAAAAGGATATCAAGGGCTCAGGGTGGTTCTCAAAGAAATCATTCCTCAGTTTGGACTAGCCAGACACTTCAGAATGACAATGGGCCTTGTTTTAGCTCTCATATACCTCAGAGGGAGGGTGAGGATTTTGGAACAAACTACCATCTCCAGTGTACACAGAGTCTTCAGTTCTTTCGGACAGATTGAAAAAGCCACCCAAATACAGAAATGAACTCTAAAAAATTTTGCCAGGAAAACCCTGAATCTTGCATCTGACCATTGGCAACAGACTTTAAGACAGTCTAAATCACAAAACTGGGCTGCATATGAGTCTGCTTAAAATGTTATAGACAGACCATATTTATCTTCTGATATAATAGTATACTCAGAGCCAACAAGGTTTTCGGAAATTTTTATGCACTTAACCCAAGTACTACACACTATCCAATACATGGGAAAAGACACCTGACAGTTCCATGCCATCAAGAACAAGTTCTCTACTCTTTAAAACCTGCAGTATCCTGTGGGCCAATTACAACCAAATTGAAGGCCATTTTTTCAGTGACACTTGCCACACTCACTGCAGGTATGGCAGAGATACATAGCTGGATTCAGCTTACCAGAAGAAAGCCAGCCACACTTGAATTGTCTGAAATAAAAGACAATCTGGTAAAACCTCCAGAAATTCTGACATTACTCTCCTAAAAGCAAGACTCCAATTATGCTTTGAGTAAAGATCAGTAAATGGAGCTTGCTAAGGTTATGACTTTCAGGTTCACAGGAATTAATCAGGAATCTTTCTTTGCCATACTGTCTTCATCAAAGAAACCATAGAATCTCATCTGTCCCTCATATTTGAGCTCTACACTCCCAGCCTAATAATAAATTAACTTTGCTTCTATCACTGATCATACAGCTCAGAAATCACTTTTCTCATTGTCTTTTTTTTATCAACACATCCAGTGAGTTAAAACATGCCCACAGTTACAGAGCACATAATCACACTACACAGAACCTATAACCCTCTCTAGCAGAAAGTATGTACACAAAGATGTGTCTCTCAAGAAGAGAGGAGGCAGCAGTGTAGTACGCGGCAAAAGCTTCCTAAGAAGTTTGGAGGTTAAATGCAAAATTCTGTGAAATTAAAAATCCCAGTAGGGAATTAAAGATTAGCTGGGGCAGTTCTTGTGATATGCTAATTACAAAACCCTAAGACACAATCTCAGAACACTTTCCAATGCCCTGCATGCAGATGGGAACATATGGATTTTGTCAGAGTGACCTAGAGTTGTTGTCAATGTGAAAATGTATGTAAAATAAAGAACGTCTGCTACTGAGCTTGAACTATCATGTCCCTAAAAGCAGCTCACTTGAACCGTGTAGCATATAGTTGCTCCTTTTTCCTGTTTTACCTTGGCTCAAACTCATTCACCTGAGAATGCTTCCTTTTATCTCTACCTTTGATAGATCTTAGACATTACCACCATTCGTGCTTGTTGGGAACAACTTTTTGTTAAGGACAGATAACAACTGGAAACCATCTCCAGTAGACCTCCAGCATACCAAAACCTTGTAAGACAGCGGTAACACTAACTCTATCTCTATCCACATACTAAATCCTATCCCATTCTGTGATGAACTGTAGAGATAGCCAGGCCTCAATCATACCGTTATACATAATGCTACTTGTAAGTTTGAACTAACTTCAACCTAAACCGAGAGACACCCTAACAATAAACTTCATCCTAAATCTAACCTTGGTGTAACTCTAGGCCTATCCCCAGGCCTAGACTTAGCTCTAACCCTAACTTTAACTCAAGCTCTAAAATTATCTTAACACTAACAGTGGTTGGACAATAACCCTAACCCTGTGCCTAACACTAATCAAAATCCAAACTCTGGTGTAATCCTAGCTATGAACCTAGCTTTAACACTTACCCTGATCAGAACTGAGAACAAAGCTCTATGCCTTGTGGATTCATAACACAAACACTAACAGTCCTAACCATAATTCTGACCTTGGTGGAGCAATAATACTAACAAATTCAAACTTGTCTGAACCCTAGCACTGGTTGAATGCTAGCCTGAGCTCTATCCCTGGCCACACCCTTGATCTAAGCCTAACACTATCTTCTCTGACTCCCAAACCTTATCTCCAGCAATTGCTCTAGACTTGACCCTAACCATAATCCCAACCTTAACAATAAACCTAAACCTAAACCTTACCATTGGAGCCCTGCCTCAAGCCCTATTCTTAGCCTTTGTAGGAGTCTTACTCCTAACTCTAAATATAATCTTAAACATAACACTGGAGGAACATTATACCAAGATACACAGACTTAACCCTCACCATAAACACTGAACAACACTGGGTCCAGCTCTAGCCCCAGACCTAACCCTAAATCTAATCCTAAAAGTGATATAACTGTTAACCTAAACCTAACTCTCAAACATAGTTTACTTTTTCCTGAAACCAAACCTAACACTAGCCATAAACCTAACCATAACGTCAATAAAAATTGTAGCCTCGTCATGATCTCCAACTTCAGCCCCAGCCCTATATTTTTCCCTACACGAGCCTAACCTGAGACTTAGCGTTAGAACTGCACCTAACCACATAACTAACCCTAACACTATACCTGGCCCTTACTTAGCCCTAGAAAACTGCATAGCCCTAGTACAGACTGTATACAAACTTATCCTTCCTACTTAACCTAGCCTAACTGTAGTCATAGGCCGATCCCATACTCCAAACCTGACCATGACCCTAACACTAACCCTAACCCTGATGAGCTAACCCTAATTTTAAGCACATACCCAAACCCTAGAAGAACCAAATCCCTGTTACGATTTGTAGCCTTTGTGCTAGCCCCAGCTCTAGCCCTAGTGGTAACACTAATCCTGGTTCAAACCTAGCACTAGACATACTCTTTAACCTAAGCATAGATGTAGTCTTAGTCAGAACTCTAGGACTAGACCTTATCTAGGTTCTAGCATCAATCCTAACTTTAACATTAGACCTGTGTCTAATGTGACACTTGGCTCTGGAACTAAACCCAGACCTACACCTAAACATAAACCTGAACCTAAAATTCATCCTGTTCCTAACATTATTATACCATAACCACAAATGTAAACCTAAACTTTTCAAAAACTTAAACATAACTGTGAATTTACCCTAACTGTAATGGAAACCTAAACCTAACCTTAACCCAACACAAACCAGATCCCTATGCCATGATTTAGCTATTAGTCTAGCCCTAGCCCTAGCATATCACTAACCATAACACTAGCACTAACTCTAGTCCTACCCCTATGCCTGGCCTGAAGTATAAACCTAATCCTAAACATAAGCATGGTGGATGCCTTGAGCCTTTCTGGATGTCACTCACGACCTTCTGTGCTCACAGGTTAGGCTTTTTAGGGATGGTGGGATCACTGGTGGGAGTACTGAATTAAACACCTAATTGATTTAATATGGCTCTGGGAGTGGCTGGAAGGATTTGCTGGAGAGAACTCTCTCTATGGACATGAGTGGCATCAACTAATAGGTTTTTACCCAGGATGTAACATAAAGGAAAAGGGAATCTCTGCCTGTCTTCCTTACCATGTAAAATTTCCCCTCTACTACACTCCACCCTATGCTTGCCCAACATGGACCCTGCAGGCAATGAAGCCAAATCTTCAAATCTGTAAGCTATATAAAACATTCCTCCTTTAATTTGAGGAATGGATATTTTGTCTCTGCGATGAGAAAAATAACTAGGTGGAATTCTATTATTAGCATTAGACCTAACATTCACCATAACCCAAACCTAACACTAAACCAAAGTGGAACCCTTGTCCTGACCCTGACTTTAAACTCTAACTTTTAAAACCCCATGTCCTAAATGATAACCTTAATTATCAACATAAACCACCCTAGCACTTAACATAAATCTTGCATTACCCTACCTTTATTTTATCTATTTACATTAATCTTAAACCTTACCCTAACCATGCTGGAACTCTAAAACCTAGCACTATTGTGGACAGACCTCAGACCTATCACTTACCCTAGACCTATCACTTACCCTAGACCTATCACTAAACATGACCTTAAAACTATCCCTAACAATAATGCGAAAACTAATCCTAAACCTTAGATTATTGTGCTCACCCCTAATCCTATGTGTAAAACAAATCCTAGCAGCAACACTAATCCTAACTTTAACCCTAATCCTGTTCAATCACCAAAAATAAATCATTTCTCACCATTTCAAAATCCTACATGGAAACATAAAACTAACCTTAATATAACTCTACATCTAAAGAGACCTTAAGAGTGAGACTTAACAGAAACACCAACCAAAAACCCTAAATCCAGGGTAACTCTAGCTCTACATCAAGCACTAGAACTAGCCATAGTTTACGCTAATGATAAGTGTAACTCTAATCCCAATCCTAATACTAACAATAACCCTCTGGGAAACCTAACATTAGCTCTATTATAATACCTGATTGGCGGCTCAGTCCTAAATGCAAAATGTAATTAAATCCTTAGTGCAAACATGTGAGACTAATAAAATTAACCCTAAACCTAGTCTTTGAACTAGATTTAGCCCTAATCCTAGCCCTAACACTAAACTTAAGCCTAACCCTAATAATAATTCTAAATCAAATGCCAACTCAATGCCAACTCCAACCCATAAACATAACCATAACTATAACCAAAACCATAACCTTAAGCCAAACTAATTAAACCCTAGCCCTAGAACTAGACATAGTACAAGCTTTAGGCCTACATCTAACAATAAGTAATCCCTAACTCAACCATAGTGGAACCCTAGCCATAAACATAACTATGAACTTAATCCTAATTCTAAATCTGACACTGAGCAGAAGCCAAACATAGGCCTAGCCCTAGCACAAACCCTTGGAAAACCCTATCAATTTTCTTAACAATAATCCTAGTAAAGCCCTGACGATAGCCATAGCTCAAAACCTAAAATTAGCCTTTGGCCTACTAATCTCACTAAGAAACATTACTCTGGTGGACTTCTAACACTAACCCTATATTAGCATTTAACACTAACCTTGGTAGAACCATAGAATTATGGCCACCTGAGGCTTAACTACAACCTAACACTAACTATAAACGAACCTTTAAAAGTAGACATATCCTTTTTTTTGTCTTTTTTATTTAATCTGTAACATCTCTAAGCCTATCCCTAATGTCTTGCTAGAATGCCAACTCCAAACTTAACTCTTAACCTGTTGTAAACCTAACAAACCTGACATTGACTCTAATGCTAAAATTAACCCTAATGTAAACTCTGGAGAAGCTATGGTCCTAATTGTAGTCCTAGAACTTAACATAGTGCTAGATCTTGCTGCAATCCTTCCCCAAACTAAAAACCCAGTGCAAACCTAAACCTAACACTAATTCTACCTCAAAACAAACCTTAACACTAACTCTCATTGCCTACAAGCCTGAGTCAAAGCCAGTTTTCTCACTCTAGAAATAGTGGTACCCATTGCCCTAACTTTATCCACATCCCTAAAACTAACCCCCATAGTGGAGGAAACTTAAATTTTACATTCTCACTAACTCTAAAACCAACCCTAATGAAACAGTAGCCCTAGTCCTAGCTTTCACCATACCCTAGCCCTACTCTAGCCCTAGCCCTTTAGATGACAGTAACCTAACCCTAATTCCAGTACTTATCATGGCATTACCATAGAGTGACTCTAATCCTAACTTAATGTCACAAGAAACTTATCCCTAGAGGCATCCCAAATCCTAGCAAAGCCATACACTTAAACACAACCCTAGCCCTACACCTAACCCACATCCCTAAAACTAACCCTAAAAGAACCAGAGTGGAATTCACTCACAAATCAAAGAATAGGCCTAGACATAGGAATAGTTGTAATACTACCCCTAATCTAACATTAATCCAGCTGTACATGTAACACTAATCCTAAATATGCTAAAAGACTTGACCTAAACCTAACCATGACCATAACCACTCTAACCCTTAGCGCTACCTGTATCTCAGACCTAACCCTAAAAACAAACACTAATCCTAAGCCTGAACTGAAACCTGGTAGCATCTTAACAAATCAAAATCATAATTCTAAGTTTGGAATCTTAGCCTAAGTCTAATGCCATCCTATACCTAATCATGTTACTAAACATAGAAACTAACCCCTAACAAAACACTACACTTCTTAAAACCACAGACCTAGCCTAACCTCTAGCCCTAGCCCTATATCTCATATTAACCGAAGTCTAATCCTAGAAGAACCTAGCCTTATTTATACAGGATTACGTAGTCTTAAAAATAACCACGGTGGCACTCTAAAACTGACACTAACCAAAACTCTAAAACTGGTAATACACTACACTAGTCATAGCCCTAAACATAGACCTTGTCCTAGAAGTACACAAGGCCTAAACCTATCCTATACTCTGGTAGAACCAAAACCAACACCTATCACTAGCCGGTGATTAACCCTAACACAAACCTAACTCAACCTGAATCTTTAACTTAACCTAAATTCTAACCTTAAATGTAGCCCCAACCCTACATGGAGTTCTAGCTCTAACATGCTCCATAAATCAAACATGACCCTAAACCTGTGCATAACCCTACCACTGACCCTACTCCAAACCATATTTTTAACCTAGGCATAAAAAGCTAAGGCTTAGCTCTACCCTTGTCCCACAATAACTATAACCATAGACCTTAGTCTACACCTAACCTAACTTTGGCCCTAAACTTAAATCCATTCCTGAACTTACCAAAACCATAGCCCTAACCCTAATTTTAACCTGGAATTACTTGAAGCATAGCCACATCCTAAATACAGACATCACCATCACCATAACCCCAACACCAGCCATGACCATAAGCATAACCTTAATCCTAAACATAACTCTCCCTTATAATAACACTAACCCTAAATCTAACACTAACTCTACCATGAAATGTAACCCTAAGCTTCAATGCTAAGCAGTGGGGTCTGCTGCTTCTGCTATTCCTGCTTGCTGCTTCATGCCTTCCTGCCTGCATGCCATGCACCGTTCTCCTCTGTGATGCCCCTCTGCCATTCCACCTTGCCTTGGAGACAGCTGACTGTGGACTGAAAACTCTACCAACTGTGACCTGGTGTAAAACTTTTCTCTCTTAATTTAAGGCTTCTGAGTATTTTGAATAAGCAACAAGGAAAGTAAGAGAAGCGTACAGGTAGATGACTGGGAAGGAGTAGCACATACATTGTGCTGTCCTGACCACTCAGTCTCAGAACTGCTGCCCAAGGCAGAGACATTCACTTGGGTTCAGCCATGATGGGAGCCACAGGCAGATGAAGAATTGTTTAAAAAGAAACATACAATGTAGTGATTCAACTTCCTGTAAGAATCAAACAGGGACAAGGTGAGCCAAGCTAACTCTGACCAACTTCCGTTTCCTCAAACCTCAAGGAAAAGCCTCACTGTCACCTCCCCATCCTACTCCTCAGGGAAAACACAGGACTCTAGGGACCAGGCTCCACAAGAGAGGAACAGAGACTCTGGAAAGGACACTGTTCTTTGGGAGTGAGGATGGGGGTGAACACAGGCGAAGACAGCAGGCAAAAGGGGAAATGCACAAACCTGAAGGTATGCCACCAGTGAGAAGAGCTTCTGAGGCAGTGACACCGGGTGACACAGTGTTGACAGCAGAGACAGTGCAGGAGAAACATGGGCTTTGTGAGCCTGCACAGAAGAAAGCAGGTTAAAGTGGCATAAGGGAAAGAAGAGGCCTAAGTGCCATAGTCACAAAGAGGCACAGAAGGTAGGGCAGTGTTCCTGTGCTCAGGTGACAGTCACACATGCTGGGGGACACTGGGAGTGGGGAAGACACTCACCCGTGTTCCAGGCACCAGGGTAACATTTCAGTGGTCCAAAACTGAAAGTAACAATCAGAAAGACATGTATGTTTCTGTACCTGCACTCCCATGACCTTGCTCTTCATGAAGTTTAGCAAAATAACTATTCAGGCTGGGACCTGGGACAGCCACAGCAGGCAGAAGGAAGGTGTGCAGAACTAAAGGGGGCACTGACCCTCCAGAAGGCCGCTCTGTGTTGAACTGACCCTGACACTCAGCTTCGTGTTCAATACCAGACTCCCTAGTAAGGATCACTGGGGTGCAAGGGCCGCAGCTGAGAATCAAGGTTGAGACACTGAGGCCCAGGGGAGGAAGTGATTTTTCTGATGTGGTCAAGTAAGAGAGTGTCAAACAGGAAACACAACATCTTCTCCTAATCCTGGTAGCTGGGTCTCCTCTCACATACCTTGAGGGGCTTTCAGAGAGGCATAGATGACTGGCTGTTTTCACTGGCCTGAATTCCCTGCCTCAGTAGCCAGAATAGCAACAACCATTTACAGAATGTTTCCACTAGGTCCTAGGGAACTGACACAAACGCATCATTTGAGTTTCACAAGTGTACATACATTTATTCTCTATGTGTCACTCTGTATCTCTCTCTCCCTTTCTCCCCCCAACCCCCTCTTCATCTTGTCTCTTCTCTTTTCTCGTCTTTTCTTCTCAAATCTCTCTTTTTCTCTCACTCTTCTCTCTCTTTCTCTCTCTCTCCCTCTCTGTCTGTCTGTCTGTCTCTCTCACTCCTTCTACCCCTCCCTCTTATATTTTGTTTTTTATTTTGTTCTAGAGATCATACTGAGTGTTAAACACAACCTTGTCAAGCCCCCCACCACAGAGTTACAACACCTATAGCTCCCTAATGCAGAATTCTTAACCAGTAACTGACACTTTACTCATCTGAACCCTGATCCTCGGCTGCCATCTGATTCCTCATCCCCAGCAGTCTGGCCACCCAAGACTCACTCACTTTCTCAGATGAATGACCCTCACCTTGTGTCTGTCCCAGGCTGATTGATATTTTTAATCTTTTTCTTCTTTTCCACTACTGCCACATCATCAAGGCTGTTCTTTTCTTGAATCTGTAGAAAGGAAAAGCAGTGATGCTCATGAAAATGAAAATACCCTGTATTCACATCCTCCTGCAGAGTTTTTACAGAACACTGGTGTGCATGTCATCTGCTGCAGTGCCACCCACAACTGGACAAGGTGCTACAATGTTAATGAATGAGAACATGAACTGTTAAAGTGGCTTAAACACAGGGGAAAAAACACAGGCAGCTAGCCCCTTGCTGTTTGTCTTTGAATCCTACATCCTGGGGAGGCTGGACAAAAGGATCATAATATTCACAGCATTTTGGAAAAACTAAAACGCTCTCACTAAAAAATGAATAGAAAGAAAATTTTCTAAACAGCTGAAGATTTACATGAGTGTTACTTGGACTTCATCCTTAGTAGTAAAATCAATTGATCGATCATTCAATAAAAGGCAATGAATAGGCAGAAGTGAAGCTCAGTGATGGAGCACTTTCCAGCATGTCCATGGCCCTGGACTTACCCAAGGCCTTGGACTGTAAACGTCAGTACACACACACACACAAACACACACACACACACACACACACACACACACACACACGACACACCCAGGAGAAGCAACAGTGGAAGGTAAACTCAATCTTTTAACTTGCAGCTCTGAGGTTTGCCATGAATCAGCCAATCCCAGGGGCAAAACCAGAAGCAGAGGTGGAAATGTAAACACTAAATAGGCGGTGACTGTACATTGGGTAGTTCAGAACCAAACATCTGGGAACCGTCTTACCCATGTGCTAGAGTAACACTGGTACTTCTCAAAATTCTACTAAAGACCCTAATGGCAGAAGCCTTGAAGACACAGCTGTAGGGAATCTGAGAACTAAAAAAACCCAAGGTAAACATTATTTTGAAGGAAAGTGATTATTGTCAGACACATTTATGGAAATATCACCATTAAGTACATTAATAGGCCTCAATTCTCTCAAGAGAATCAAGCAGAACAGACATTTCAGAAAGTAGCTGGGCATGGGGTTGCATGCCATTGGGAGACTGAGGCAGGAGGCCTGTGAATGCAGGTCAACCTAGGCTACAAAGCAAGACTCTACCTGGAAAAAAATTTCAAGGACTCATATTAATCCTTTTCTACTCAGCTTTCTAGCTGGAATTGATGTGGGAAGACCTATGTTGTGAAGCTGAATTTCCTGTAATCTGTTCCACACTGGACATGTAGATCTCACTCGAAGGAACTGTAGGAAAGGGCACTCTGATTCCAGAGTCAGAGGGAATTCATACGTGAAGTGGAGAACTGAGAAAATTCTGAAGTGTATCCGGAGACTAGAAACCTGGCAAAAACAACACAAACCTGGTCTCCTATGATCGCATACACTGGGCTCCCCAGTGAAGTTATCACATTGTCAGTGCCTGAGTTCAGGAGTAATGGTGCCTGGTACCTCTCTCTGCTCCTTCCCATGATCCCAACCTCATGTCCATGTGGAAATTCGTGCCTCTGTCAGAGAAACTGTGAGAAAGTAAAGACACATTAGGGGACCATGTGTGAAGATCAAAGGCCAGGTGAGGGCTACTGTCCAGGGGGACTGGGACTAGCCACATCCTACTCCTCCCTCCCTGGCCCCAGAAACTGTCTGTGCCCTGCTTCCTCTCCATTGCAGCAAGGGCAGGGACAAAGGCTTTTGGACAATGGGGGTAAGGGAGGTCCAGTGTGGGTTACAGGAGTAGAACACCAAGCCCAGACATGAGGCGCAAAGTTACAGCCAGTCAGTCAGGTAAGGGAGGGTGGGCCAGGGCACCAGAGCTGGGTGGCCATGAGAGGACTTGATGGGGTACTGGGGCGCTGCAGTCTCCCCATTCTCCTTAGGGATGGCCCAGACGTTGACCATAGCATGGTTGTTAGGAACTCAGTCTGGGCTTAGGGGCAGTGACCCCTTGAAGTTTACCTTTTTCTTTGTCACAGCTGATTTCTGCCTTACAGTTTGTTCTGAAATCCCTAGGCAGGGAGGTGACAAATGGTGAGAACACATCAACTCAGTATGGTCCACCGCAGAGAAATTATTCCCAAGAGCCGTTGCTCAGCCCCTCTGCCTGCTCACAGATCCTAAATAACTGCCACACAGGGAGGCGTGGCCTCAATTCTCTAAGCCCATTGGCAGAGCGTGACGATGATGTCATAAGGGCACCCTGAGTTTTCCTCCTGGGCGGGGCTTTCTATGGAGTGACCTCAAAACTGCCTCACTGCTAGCAGTGTACAGGACTGTGTGGCCAGCTGTTTACTGTTAATAAACATTGCACAGTCTCGCTACAAATCTGTACACTGATTTCCTCTCCTTCAATAAGCCAAAACTACATCTGGCCGAGAACCTGCCTGTGGTTAGCTGGTTTACACTGCTGGGCACTGTGCCAAATGCTTAAATTCATCATTATTGTTTTGTTTCTTTGTTGTCAACCTGAAGATTGAACTCTTTGCTTTGCCCATAGCCCTCCTTTTGAGACAGGTTCTCCCACAAGTATCCAGGAGATTTGAGAGACTCCTGCCTCAGCCTCCCAAAATACTAAAATTACAGATAAGCTCTGTGCTACCTGGGCCTACAACACCTTAAAGCAGTCAAGAATGAGTTATTATTATTCTACTCGTGTTGCAGACAAGCAAATTGAGGCTGAGAAGCCAAGTGACTGTTCAACTTCAAAAGGACAGAGGGCAGAGCAGGGATCTTAAAGCAGAAATCCTGACCTAAACACACAGACATTTTGTTCCATAAAGTTGCAGCCATTCTATTGTCTGCCACTGAGTTCAGCTAAATCACAGGATTTGGCACTGAATTGAAACTTCTGTTAATGTTCTAAAGACAACTTTGCTACATACTACTGTGGCACCCCACAAGATTCCCACTGTACCGTAGCCTTCAGCTACAGCTTACCTACTTTTTTGCAACTTCTGTTATGTTATAAAAGAGACAAACTCTGTAATCAGTAACTCAGACTCTGGGGACCAATGGCTTTAATAAAATTTCCTTTCTTCTCCTAAGCTCCTGGCTACTGTGGACTCGATTTTCCCACAGCAGCCTGAGACCAGGTCTGTGCATTCTGGCTTGGGGAGAAGCAGGTCAGAGCTGGTAGGAAGGAGGACAGCACTGCTAAATTCTCATTTGGCATCTCGTGTTAATACTGGCTTTTTTATTTTATTTTGAAAGTATACAACACAACAAGTCAGAATAAAGCCCACTAAGATTGTACTGTGAAATTGGTACAGAACTTCACAGCAGGTTACTGGGATAACAGTAATAGGTATCACAGTATATTTTGTTATCTTTATAATAGTTGTTCTTTCAATCACATATATCAAAATGAGATGAAATATAGAACACTATAGAATTTATCAAAACAGAATATTGAATAGATCAGTACCATTAACCAGAAAAGAGGAAAACAGTAATAAAAATATTTGCCTTCAAAGAAATGGTAGAAGGAAGTCCCCCTTATTTGCTATGGTCAACCTCCCAGGAGATCCTCAGATTTCTGGTTCCCATTTGCTAATGGGCGGGGGAGAGGGAGGATAGGGGAAGTGGGATATTTGACTCTAGGCCACGTAGCAGTAGATTCACTATTGCTTAGCAGGGAAAGAGGATGGTCATTTGGTTTCATAGCGTCCTGAGTTCCAACATGGTGTGGATCTCAGGAGCTGCTGCTGGTTCTACCCTGGAAGGGCAGCAGTCTGCCAGACCACCACTGCTTACCAGGGAGGGGAGGTGCTTGCTTGGCTTCCCAGTGTCCTAAGTTTCAACATGGCGTGGATCTCAGGAGACACTGCTGGTTCTCCCCCTGGAAGAACCACAGTCTGCCAGACTGCCACCGCTTACCAGGGAGGGGAGGTGCTTTCTTGGCTTCCCAGAGTCCTAAGTTCCAACATGGCGTGGATCTCAGGAGCTGCTGCTGGTTCTCCCCCTGGAAGGGCTTCAGTCTGCCACACTGCCACTGCTTACCAGAATACTGGCTTTTTGAAAGGACTTGCAGTTATCTGTATTCTAAACTTCGCCCATCTGGATCACACACAAGGTGCTTGGTGAGCACAGGCAGTCCTTGAATGTCTGCAAGCCACTAAAGGTAATCAAATGTAGACCAGAGTCAGCTCAGCTCACATCCTCTCTCTCTCTCTCTCTCTCTCTCTCTCTCTCTCTCTCTCTCTCTCTCTCTCTCTCTCTCTGTGTGTGTGTGTGTGTGTGTCTCTGCATGTTTGTGAGTTTCTGTGTGTGTGTAGGTTTCTTTGTATGTATGCATTTTCATCTGTGTGTTTGGGAGTGCTTTTAACTAAGCTTATGTGCTTGCATGAGTGTGACAGGATGTGTTTCAGTCCTTGTGTCTGTGTGTGCATGTGACTGTTTTTGCCTGTGAAGAATTTTGGGCTTGACTGTGCATAGGAACATCTCCATCTCAGGTCCATGGCACTAAGGAACTTCCAAAGGCCTTCCTGAGATTTTCTCTGAACCCTGTGACATTGCACGTTGGCACCAATGGGTCAGGTCTTGCCACAGCCCTGCCACAGATCACCAGAGCCACCACATCCACTTGCTTTAGTCTCTGTCAATGAAACTGGCACAAGCACCTCGTCCAATCCTGGAGTGCCAACTTCACAGGCCAGTCTCCTGAGGATTGTCTCATCCTTGAAGAAGAGAGGGAAAGCCTGAGTGAAAGGCTCGAGGGCTTTCACACTCTGAAGCAGCTCCAGCCCTTTTGCTTAGGGTGGTTGGGAAAGCCACACTGCTCCCTAGGCACAAGCCTCAAAGCACAGTCTTGCCCTGTGTGTGTGTCCAAGCAGTTGGGAACACCTACTGGGAGCTTTGTGGAGGCAGCCTAACATGTGTTTAAGCCTTGGAAAATCCTAGGATCGAAAGAAGTGCTGACTAGGAGACTTGTGATTTTCTTTCCCTGGCCAGGGCTCTAGCCAAGGCTGATTTCATCTGCAGTACCCCTTGCCTTGTGAGTCCCTGTGCCCTCATCCCTGGCAAGCCCAGGATGGTCCAGTGGCCAGGCCTCTGGCAGTCTTTAATGAAACTGTTGTTCTTGCACTCATGCCCCAGTGAAGGGAAGGCTTTTGAGAAGCAGTCACTGCAGAGGATCCAGGCAGATCTCTCCTGAGAGCCTTCAACAGATGCTCCCAGGTCAGGCTCTCCCATAGGTTGTTCTGTCGCTGGTACCATCCTCTCCCAGTTGGCATATCATCTGATCCCGCATGTCAACCCTCTGTCAGTTTGTTGTGCACACACAGATGTATGGGCTAGCCAAACGATCATTTTTTTTATATTTTTTTATTTCATTTAAAGACAGACTAAACAAAGCAGAAAATAGGTAGAAATAATACATATGTTCAGAGAAAAAATAGTAAGAAATCACTAGTTGATGTTTAGATATTGTCATTTTACAAATGGTTGTTCAAGGTACAAAAATGGAACATGTAAAGTGGGAATTTAAATAGTGACACTTCAAATAGTTCTGTTCAACTGTGCAACAAAAACTTAGTAACATGGTTGTCACTCCTATACACTTAAATATACATGCAGTTATCCATATCTTCATTTATGTTTAGATTGAACAAACTAAAGCAGGTTAAAATCATCAAGTATAATAGTATTGCTGGATTTCACATCATGACACTCTGTGATCAGCACTGGGTACTATAGTCTTTTTTTAATTTAATTTAAAGAAAGACTAAACAAAACAGAAAATGGGTAGAAATAATACATAATTTCAAAGAAAAAAATCAAACAGTAAGAAATCACTATTTGATGATTACAGATTGTCTTCTTACAAATAGTTATTCAAGATACTAAAGTAGAGCATATAAAGTGGGGATTCAAACAGTGAGATTGCAACCAGTTCTGTTCAACTATCCAACAAAAACTTAGAAATATGGTTATCTTCTGGAAAAAAGTAATAAGAACTGTGGGAATAATAAAACCCAGAATGTAGAATTGTTATTGTAAAAAAAGAGAGGAAAAGAAAGTGCTCTACAGGACACAACTGTAAATGTGTTTAGGCATGTAAGATAGATGACTGCATTACTAAGTTTTTGTTGGATCATTGAACATCATTGTTTGCAGTCTCACTGTTTGAATGCCCACTTTGTATGCTTAATTTTAAGCTATTCAATAGTTTATGCTTAAACTTGCACAACTATTCAAGTTTTATTCTTAAACTTGAACAACTATTTCTAAGATGACAACATGTAATCTATTAACTGGTGATTTCTTACTGTTTATTTTTTTGAAATTCTGTATTACTTGTACCCTTGTTTTGGTTTTTTTTTCTTTAAAAAAAGAAATAGGGTTATCAAACTATACACTTAAACATACTTAAAAAAAGAAATAGGGTTATCAAACTATACACTTAAACATACATGCAGGTATCCATATCTTCAATTATGTTGAGATTGAATAAACCCAAGCAGGCTAATATCACTCTGAACAAAGAATACTATTGCTGGGTTTCACATTATGACACTCCAGGATCAGGACTGGGTATTTTAGTGTCTCTTTTTTTTCAAAGTATCTGTTCATTTCATCATGTGTCATAAGATTAGTTCTCATAAACTGTTTATATTCTACACATGCATGAGTCTTAACATGTACTTCTATCCTTTCTATATTAGAGGGAGAAACAAAACAAAACATATTCCTATAAACACATGAAATGCAATAAACATATAAGACCATTGCACAAAGAGTTCTACTGCTGTTCCTGTGTTGTCTCTTGTTACCTCCAATAGAATTGGCTATATCATCAGACATAGTATAATTGAATATATCAGTACATAACAGTATTAATAAAAATACAACTTTGTATATAGTATAGAACTTCAAAAACCGGCAGTTATCAAATCAGAGTGTGTATCATCGAGTCTTGTCATCTTTAGTATAGTTGCCTATACTCTCAGACTTGATACTATCAATCATATCAGTTTTGAATAAAATCTTCTCTGCCTCATTTCTGTTATGCTCTTCTTTTGCCATCAGTTGTCTGCTTATCTTCTTCATTCTGTTTTCTGCCCCATTCATTGAGGCTTCTCTGCCACTGTTCCTGGAATCCTAGTACTTTTCTCTCTCTCTCTAGAATGCCCTGCAGTATTCTCTGTAGATTTGGATTGGTGGTCGTGCATTTCCCAAGTTCCTTTTTGTCTTGGAAACATCTTGTTTCTCCATTAATTTCTAGAGACACTTTAGCAGGATATATCAATCTGGGATGGAGGTTATTTTCTTTCAGGAGTTGTAATATTTGGCTCCAGGCTCTTCTTGACTTGATTGGTTGTGTCGAGAAGTCTGCCATTTTTTGATGGGTCTTCCTTTATAGGTTATCTGTTTCTTGTCTCTAACAGCTTTTAATATTCTGTTCTTATACTGAATTTCTGAGATCTTGATTATTATATGCCTGAGTGTAGATGTGTTTTGGTTGTAGGTGACTGGAGTTCTGTATGCCTCATACATCTGAATATCATTTCCTTTTGTTAAGTTTGGGAAGTTTTCCTTAATTATTTCTGTGAATAACCCTTGTAGTTCCTTTGTTTGTACTCCAGTTTCTTCATTCACATTCTTTATTCTCAAGTTATAGATCCTTTTGTTGTCTTCTAGCCTTTGCATCATTACTGCTTGTTTCCTTGTTATCTTTAAAAAGTTTTCCCTTTCATACTCCCACATTGTAAAATTGTGCTCCAGTTTGGATAATCCATCTTTAGTTTCTTTCAAGCTGATTTGCCATCTTTCCATAGAGTTTTTAATTTCCTAGTAATCTCTTTGAATCTGCTTCATGTATTCTATATTTTTTATATTCTTCATCAAATGGTTCTCTCCTTTCTTTGAGTTCCTCCCTTCTTCTGTCTGTGTCTGCTTGAGGGATGCTTAGTATCTCTTTTATTAATCTTCTTATATCTTGCTTTATTTGGCTAAATATTTCAGTTTTGAACTCATCTATGAGGGCCTGAATATCTCTTTATGTCCACTTGCACCGTGTCTGATATTGCATGTTTGCTGTTCTCATTCTCTTTTGTATTTACCTGTCCTGGGTCAAGGTTCTCCAGGTTGGGACCTGGGGACTTTTTGTTGTTGTTCCCTCTTCCCATCTTTTTTGCTTCTTCCAGGAGGCCCCAGTTTTTTTCTTTGTTTGTTACAGTTCTTCTGAAGCAGGCTGGCTATATCCCAATGCCTCTAACCCAGAGCCACGCTGGGGACCAGCACTGTAGAACATCTTAACCACAAATGATACCAACTCAATTAGAATTCATTGTTGAAAGAGTTTGCTCCAGAATAGATTACAGGACATTATGGTGGTGGTTCAACATGGCAGAAGGAAATGATCATTTTTTTTTTACAATCCCTTTGAGCGAAGTACTGAGGTTCTATGCCTGAGTGAGGTTTGTGCGCTCTGAGATCAGAAAGTGCCCGGTGGGACTGCAGGGACTATTTTGTTCCTAGAAAGAATTGGGCAATCTGACTTAAAAATGGTAACGATCCATAACCAGGTAGGATAAATTAATCTTTAATAATGTTGGTGGCTGGAGAGCAAAGGGAAGGTAAAAGCCAGGGGCAGAACAACTGTGAGAAAATACAGGATTGGGACTTGCCCTCCAGTCAGGGCCTTGGATTGAGTGCCCAGCCCCCTTCCAGGGAAACACAAAGTTGGGAGAGCTGATTTCCCCTAGAGAGATGTCCTCTGGATATTCTCTGGGCGAGTCATTCCTGAGGTTCTCCTCCTTTGGGAGTAGAGTGTCTGGTAATCTTGCATGGTCTTCCCTATGAGAGTGGTGACTTTCTTTGTGGTGGGCTTCCTGCTGTCAAGCACTGGAAACATGGCAGATCTAGCAAGACTCAGATGGGCACTGGCTTGTGTCTGAGCAGCACCATTCACGCAGCCTCCTCTGCTGGGGCTTCCACTGCTGGTGAGGCACATTCGGGTTCCCAAGGGGTGCTGTGCCCCATTGACCTTGACTTTAGGCAAGTCCCTTGCTGGTGCTGCTGCTGCTCCTGCAGTGGCTGCTGCCCCTGCTGATGCTGCTCTTGCTCATCCCCCTGTGCTTTGTTCCCCTCCTTCCCTTCCTTGGGGTCCCTCTGCTCCTCTGTGTTGTGGTCCTGCTGTCATTTGTCTTCCTATCGCCGTCCTTTCATCTCTTGATCCTCCTCTTTCTCTTGCTCTCCCAGTGCAACCTTCTGCTTCTGCATAGGCATGGGCACAATGCTCATAAGGATGAGCTGGCTTTGTTGGGCTTTGACCTCCTGGGCTCTGCTCTTTCGGATCCTGTTTGTCACATCTTTTAATCACTGTTTTCGATCATCCTGAAGCCACAGGTACATGTCCCTCCAGAACTCTTGCTCCTCTGGCTCTTGGTCCTTAAAGTGTCTGTGACAATTGTATTTTCCATAAATGATCTGTCTCTTCAGAGAGCCCTCCACTGCACATCTCTGTGGGTCAGAGCTCATGAGGCAGACGTTTCTCCAGGATAGGTTGAAGGACACAATCCAGGATGAAGTTCATGTCATAGATAGCATCCAGGTTTTTGGAGAGAAACTGGTGGAAGCACTGGTACCAGGGCATCTTGGTTGCAAGAGATGCAGAGGTGAAACCCTTGAAGCCTGGGATCTTTGAGTGAGTTCTGTATGTGCTGCAGCTGGCTTCCTGATATACTTCTTCATTTGCCTTCAGCTGGGCTGGTTTAGCCAGCCTGGCTGCATCATGGAGGTTCTGCAAGGCTGTGTTCAGAAATTATTATGTTGGCTGTACCATAGAGACCAGTCAAGATGAAAACCTGAGGCCAAGTGGTCTTGGATTTTCATTTGAGGCTTGCCCTTCACTAATATCATGTACTAGAGTACAAAGTTTAACTTCTTGGTCTCTCAATTTCCCCTGCTGTAACAGTCATTTTCATTTGGCAATGAGGGGAATCAAACTTCATTGGTCATTCCAAGATTAGGCCATTAGAATTTTGTATTTTCTTTATCTCCTGCATAAAAAAGTTAAAGTTTATTGAAGCTGGAGTGGCATGGACACATAAGGGTCATTTTTGTTTGTGTATGATGAAGAGAATTTGTTGAGCACTAAAGTAGAGTACATTGCATTTAAACAGAATTGTGTCAGTAAATTAGAATGCCTCTTGTATGTGGCTATGTTTGTGCCAGAAATTTATATTTTGTATATATTTAAGAAATGTGGCAATGTGCAACAAACAGTGTCCTTCCATGCCTAATGTCAAAATTAACCCAAATAGGTGGTTTATGTATGCTCTGTGTATGTTAAATAGCTTACAGTTGTTTTCATGAGGAAGAAAACGATGATATTGCCTTCCAAGAAACCACACAGATGACTGATAAAGATGTTGTTCTTTTAAATAATTCATTACTTTTACCTTGTAGAAAAAATATGGTGACTTTAATACCTATGGTCTCATGGTCTCAAGCTTTATCCTTTCAGAGTCCATAATGATGGCTAACTCTTCCAAAAATATTGATGCAAGTTATATTCATATTGTGAAAAAGACTATTCTTAGACTCATTTCTCAGATTGAAAACAATAAGATAGGATAAGGAAGTTGTTCAATATTCCTTAGTAGGCTGAAATTCTAGCTATACATTGAAATAAATAGCAAAGGTAATAATTCTATAAAGTGTAGTAATCTCTGGAAGTCTTAGATATTTTGTCTAAACAAGACCACGGCTTGGACATTTACTGTGAGAATGAAAAGGAAACTGGGTTTACTGACACAAAGTAGGTACAAAGGAAGCAGCTGACATGGAGTATGATTTGCTTGACATGGAGTATACACAGGAAAAAGTAAAAATTACTCCCACATTTTTGAGCATATCACTTGAAGAGATCATTGTCACACACTGAAGAAATTTCTCACTGAGAAGTCACAACTAACTGAGCCAGCATTTGCTTGAGGAGTACAGCTCCCATCAAGTAAGTTGGTTGGATTTTACTTCACAGTCTGTTTGTTTCCTCAGGACCAACCTGGCCCAAACCACCTCCCCTTTCAGCTGTTGTAATGACAATCTAATTAGTGTCCCTGCTTCTGCTTTCCTCTTCTGTGCCCTGTTTTTCATGCAGTGGCTCAAATGATCCATCTGACAGATCATGTTGTTGTGCTTTGAGTCATCATCATTAGAATGCTGTCCTGGAGTGAAGAGATTCTGGATTTGGACTAAGACAATATGAACTCTCTGTCTGAGGATTTTCTTGCCTTGAAAAGTGTTTCTTTGCTGACTAAAGGTTGCAACACTGTCCCTGAGGTCATGTGGGGAAGTACTCATTATTCCTTGTTTGATGTTTTAGGCCATGAAACTATTCAACATGATACTAATACTTCCACTGGTTTTTGTCAACTGTGATCTGATTCATATTTAATTTTTCCTTTCATTCTCATTTACTCTTTTATATTGAAATATGTATTTCTGTATTTTTAGAGTTTTCTACACCTTTCTTCTTAAATTATGAAAACAAACTTTCCCTTATAGTTCCAAAAATTTTTCTTTTGAAAACTTTCCTTCTTGGATAACTCTCAGTATTTTGGATATAACTTTTTTGTTTCTCCAGGTTATGTTACTCTAAGTTATGGAAAGGTCAACAAGACAGCTGTGTGGTGTCCAATTCTATACTTATCATTCAAATTATTTTAGTTGAGGTTAGATGAAAAGGTAATAGGCTACCATGAGTAGATTTAATCTGCTATTGGGTTAGGCATAGTATGTGTCAAAGCTCATGTTCATTTTCCAGTTGGACTCTCTGTTTTCATTCTAGAGTTGAAAGGTGGTATGGTTATATCCAGGTGCCCCCAAAACCCTCATGTACCTATAGGTGGGGAGCTTTGAAGGTGGCTAGATTAGGATGTGTAAGTGTAGATTGGAGTATAATGCTGAAATTAAGGGTGTGGATAATGCAAACCCTGTCCTGGGTATGGGTATGGTTGGCACCAATCAGTATGCTTTTAGCAGGATGTAAAAAAAAAGGATAGAAAGAAGTCAGGTGTCGGGAGTGTCTAGTGCACGCTGGACCCCGGGAAGAGGCACACACACACCAGATCGGGACACGGGGGGTGCAGCGCGAGGAAAAGAAACAGAGAGACACGGCAATTGCAACTACACGGCACTGCACTGCACACTAAGTCTTTATTCTAGGGTTCTTATATAGTAAACCAGATCAACTCACAGAGCACAGACGATTAA
Source organism: Cavia porcellus (assembly GCF_034190915.1). Taxonomy (NCBI): domain Eukaryota; kingdom Metazoa; phylum Chordata; class Mammalia; order Rodentia; family Caviidae; genus Cavia; species Cavia porcellus. The sequence continues at coordinate 52,889,104 of NW_026947511.1, read as the reverse complement.
CTAGTGAAAAAAGCATTCCTTGTGACAAGCTACAATGTGACAGACTACAATGTTTATCTAAACTATCTAAGTGAAGCAAACAAGCATAATCAGTTCTTCTAGCCCCTCTAACCCAGGAGGAACTTCATTAGCCCAAGAATGTTGTTAATTATGTTTGTTGCTAGTGTCACAATGGTGGTCCGCCACTTCCTCATGACTCTGTAAACAAAGCCAAGTGGGTTCAGAGGGGGGGAACATCCCCACTGAGAACAGGCATTCCTGTACCGCCTCTGTCTCGCATACCGGGGGCCATTGTTTACTGCAGGTCCTGAGGGGGCCAGGGCCTTCAAAGTGACTCCTCATCCCCCACAGTCAGGTTTCTTGAAGTTATACTACAAAGCAACAGTAGTAAAATCAACACGGTATTGGAATCAAAACAGAGCCGAAGATCAATGGAATAGATTAGAAGATACAACCACAACTACAAACACACTCAACCACCTTATCTTTGGTAAAGGAGCCAAGCAGGTTCACTGGAAGAACGACAGTCTCTTTAATAAATGGTGCTGGAAAAACTGGCTCTCCATTTGCCGAAAACTAAAGCTAGACCCATGTCTATCACCATGTACTAAATTAAAATCTAAGTGGCTCAAAGATCTGAATATTAAAACAGAAATACTAAATCTATTGGAAGACAAATTGGATAGAAACCTTGGAGACATAGGAGTAGGTAGAGAATTCATGAACAGGACTCAAACTGCACAGGAAATCCTTCCCAGAATCAATAACTGGGACCACTTCTTATTAAAAAGTTTCTGCATGTCAAAAGAAATCTCCAGCATAGTGAAAAGAAAACCCACAAACTGGGAAAAGATTTTAGTGAACTCTCTCTCAGACAAGGGACTCTTGTCTAAAACATATAAAGAATTAAAAAAACTCAGACCTCCAAAATTCAAAGATCCAATTCAAAAATGGGCATCTGAGATGAATACGCAATTCTCAGATGAAGAAAGTCAAATGGCAAATAAATACATGAAAAAATGCTCATCATCATTGGTCATTAGAGAAATGCAAATTAAAACCACACTGAGATACCATCTCACTCCTGAAAGAATGGCCAGGATCAAGAAAACCAACAACAAATGCTGGAGAGGCTGTGGGGAAAAAGGAACTCTCCTACACTGTTGGTGGGAGTGTAGACTGGTGCAGCCTTTGTGGAGGTCAGTCTGGAGATTTCTCAAAAAGCTGGGATTGGAAGTCCCATTTATTCCAGCTATTCCACTTCTAGGCATATTCCCAGAAGAACTGAAAGCATCATACCACAGTGATATATGCGCACCTATGTTTATAGCAGCACAATTTGTAATTGCCAGATCTTGGAAACAACCCAAGTGTCCATCAACTGAGGAATGGATAAAAAAGTTGTGGTATTTCTATACAATGGAGTATTACTCAGCTACGAAGAAGGATCACATTGAGATATATATCAATAAATGGGCTCAGCTTGAGACCATACTCATAAGTGAAATAAACCAATCTCGCATGTGTGAATACCGAATAGTTTCCCTAATGTAAGTAATGATTCAAATATATAAAAATATGTGGTAATCATGATTCCCCATTATGTGGCCTTGAAGCCTTATAAGGTTTTCACTTATTAATTGGAAAGGCTATATTCTGGGCTTCTTGATATGGAAATATTTGAAGCTATAATATATGAAGTTTCATTCAAATATTTCAAGGAAAAAGACAGACACTATGGTAACTACTATTAAATCGGGTTATTTGGTAGTGAAGCACTAGGTTGCTGAAACAGTCATGCTTTGACCTCTATTGTTATATTGTTATGTCCTGTTTTATCTCAATCTCTCCCTTATTCTTTAAAAAAATTATTTAGTTATTTCTTATGTTTGTTTTAATTAAGGGGGAAAATTAAAAAATTAGCAGGATATATAATAGTAACTTTTTTTGATTTCCTATTAACCTGTTTTGAAGTCCTGTAATACTCCCATGATCTTGTTTTGACTGATTAGACTCTGTTCCATTCTGTATGATAGTATCAAGTTTGAGGGTATAGGCAACTACTTTGAAGGCAATAAGATTCATTAAAATGCCCATTCTGGTTTGACTATTGTCTCCTTTGAAAGTCCTGTAATGTTTACAATGCTTAAGTTTTATTGGTCTTGTTCTCTACTGTTTTGTTCAACTTCATAATATCTAATGAGATAGACAATTCTTTTTAAGGAAACAAGAGACAACGTTGATAACCATTGTTGATAACCTTGTACTCTGTTTTACATCATGTGCTATGTCTATCCTTGGTTTTGACTGACAGCTTTGTTTTGCCATATTTCACTTTATTCTCTCCCCCCCAAAAAAGTAATAAGAACTAAGGAGTAATAAAACCCAAAATGTGTAAATTTTGTTGTAAAAAAGAGAGGGGAAAAAAAGAGCTCTAAAGGATACAACAGCAAGTGTGTTTAGGTGTGTTAAATAGCTGACCATATTAATGTTTTTGGTTGGATCATTGAACACAACTGTTTGCAGTCTCACTGTTTGAATGTCCACTTTGTATGCTTTGATACTGTGATTTGAGCAACTATCTCTAAGATGATATGTAATCTATTAACTGGTGATTTCTTAGTGTTTTTTTTTTTTTTTTTGGAGTTCTGTATTACTTGTACCCTTACACCGCTTTGTTTTGTTTTGTGTTTTTCTCTTTTTCCTTTTAAATAAAATTTAAAAAAAAGAAAAGAAAGAAAGAAGTCAGGTTTGCTGCACCTGCTGCTACTGCTTCTACTGCTGCATTCTGTCTCCTACCTACTCTGCCATGAACTGCTTCTCCTTTGTGATCCCACCACAACTTGGATCAAGCTGATTATGGATTAAAGCTCTACAAATCTTGAACCAAAATAAACCTATCCTCTTCCATACTGTGTGTTGATAATTTTATTTCACCAGTGAGAAAAGTGGCTAACAGGAAAAACAAAGATTATCACAGCACTACAATGTTCATGTGTCTAGATGAATCAAATGTATCACACGGTGTCAGTTTTGTTAAACTGTTTTCTATCTTGTTGCTCAGAATATCTGCATTCTCTAAAACCGAAATTTATATGCAATTTCTCTCTCTCATGCTTAACTTTAGAAATATATATGAATGTGATTAAAAGAACCTATTATATTTGAAAATATTCCTAAATTTAACTAAATTCAATTTATTTTAAAATTAATGTCAAATATTGGGGCTTTTCTGTTTTAGTAGACAATTCCAAGACAACTCAGAATTAGTGACAGCATAAACATATTTTGCCACATTAATTACCACAGAATAATCTAAGCAAGAGGACTCTGGCTTTGGACTCAGGAGGCTTGGGATTTATTTTGCATTAGTATAAGATGTCCTGATTCTGTGACTTAGTTTTTCATGCTAAAAAGAGATAATATTAATGCTTGCTTTTCCATTTCAAGTGGATATTGTTAGATTATGTTAGAGTAACAAAAAGTGTACTTTCCAACTATAAAGACAGCTGAAGAATGTAACAATCTTAGTCATCATGATGTTAATCCAGTTTAACAATTTGTTATGAGAAAGACTGCTTTTGAAGAAACACTGTAGACTATTACTAATATGAAGTGATGATGTTATAATATAGGTCATAATTATCCCTTAATATATTTAAAATATGTTATATCAGTGTGGGAGGACATGAGAAGGAAAACAATATAGTTCAATTTTTAAAAGTCTGCGACTCATCTAAATGTTTAATTTATACAATACCATATACCTTAACTCCAATAATAAACAAAATTCATTTGTTATTAAATACCTAAATTCATTATCAGAGGACTATTTTGCTTTCTTTTCATGCAGTGACTTGTCTTTGTGCAAATATAAGGAAAAAGTCAACATTTAGAAATGAATGCCATAAAAGTTCCTGTCTCATATTCATTTGAGTAAGATGAAGTAATTGGGCTATGGTAATGTCTGTCAGTGAGATACCCCTGAAGTCTAATTAAACACAGCTAAGACAGCTCCAAATTTTCCTGCAAATAGCATATGTGGCAGTGGTGAGGCTCCAGAGAAAGGATCCTCCAGTGATCACCTTTATAAATCATCCACAGCTGAAAGTAACTGACCTGATTGGCATTTTTAATCTTATAGCATTCATTCATTTCTTCATAAACTAACAGCTGCCTGGTCCCTGGCCTCAGAGCTGTGGTAGCCAATTTGATAGGTGAGATACTTTTGAAGGAAGTCACAAGGATAGAATCTCACTCAGGATTAAATGAACCTGAGAAATCATATAATCACCCCTCATTGCCACTGACCTAAGCTTCAGTTTTTCTTCAGCATGTGCTCTCTTTTTATTTCTTTGTATAATACATTTCCTCAAATTGGGGTTTTACCTCCACTTCCATTAATAATGCAATATACTTTATCCAAGAATGATAAAAACACTATGGGTGAATGGGAGAAGAAGGAAGAATGTACTTAGTAGGAACACAGAATAATAACAGTGAATCATTCTCTTGTCGGTGAGTGAAACACTGCTGTGTCATAACGTATCAGGAGAGATTATGGCTTGCACTCAGCACAGTAATTTTATGATTATAAAAAGTAACATACATTGTTACCCATAGTAGGTATCCAGTAGAGTCACTGAATGGGTGAATTTACATGCCTGTGGTAGTTAATGTATCCATCTGTCAGTTATATGTTCATTATGTTATCTAATAGTGTATTTATACTTACATTCCATGTTGTTTCTATTTTCATAACTTTGAAAATAATGGTTTATTTTACTTAATAGATCTTTATTGTTTGAAATGCCTATGTAAGAGAATTTTCTAGCCCAGCGTTTAAACTGGATTTACAGAATAAGACTGTTAAATCATCCATGGGATGTAACTTTGAAGAATAAACAATATTAACTACCTGTGTAATTATCTTGAAGTCAAATACCTCATAACATATTTTCAAGCTCAACCAATAAAATATGGTGAAACTATTAAAATCAAGTACACATTTTCTTTTAACAGTACATTTGCATTTTTCATAATGTAGGTATGTATTTTGGATAGACTGAATGAAAGTATAGCAGCATTTGAGCTCCTTGGTTTATGACCAGGGTAGTAGTGTACCTATTCATGGAGATGGAGGAAGTGTTGGAACTTGTCAAGTATTTATCATCTTACAGGTGCCACACATTGAAGACACGATGCCATACACTATGCTAGGCACACTGAGGAAACAACCATGAATGTTCTATGTGTATGGCAGGTGCCAGGGAAAGTGTGTCCCCAGAGATTTGCACATTTTTGCCATCTTCTTGCTTAGATTGCCTTGTAATAAAGGCTTTGACCATATCTTACCTTAAAATTTAAAATTCTAGTTTCAAATGTAAATTATAGAAAAGGAATAAGCATTACCTTTGCACCATACTTAATAACTTACTCAGTGTATTTCATGACTATAATTTGTAAGCTCACAGACACAGCAAGGATCAGACCCAGGGGGGATGGAAAGCATGTAACAAAGTCCCAAGGAGTTGGCGGGAACATCCAGAGTTCATGTACACAACCCCGAAACTTCTTATTAAATTGTCCACTAACTGGTGCTTCATGAGTGTTTTTGGTGACACAGAATATTATATATCTGAAGAGACAGCATCACAGAGGAAGTGGAAAAGAACACTGAAACACTAACAGCCTCCAGGACTGAGACAGTGACCACTCCACCTCTGGATTATGACATTCAGGCTACGACCCTGCATGATTAACTGTGTGTCTTTATCTCTAGATAGGTAATTCATGTCTCCAGAAGGTGTTACTTCCTGAATGGATCACCTCATGCCTCCCAACAATGTGATTGAACTTATTCTCTTGGGACTCACATAGAATCCACATTTGCAGAAAATACTCTTCCTTGTCTTTTTTGGTTCATTTTCTTATTTACTGTGCTGGCCAGTTTGGTTGTTGTCATCACCATCTCACTCTGTCCCTCCCTGTCTGTTCCCACGTACTACTTTCTCACTTACTTGTCCCTCATAGATGCCTCCTACACCTCTGTCACCACCTTGAAAATGCTCATTGACCTGCTCTATCAGAGAAGGGTCATATCTTTGGCAGAGTTATATGACCCCTTCCTTTACTTTGACATTTGTTTTGGAAATGATGCATATCCTGAGCTTTGCGAATGAATTCATTCTCTTAGGACTGTCACAGAATCGGAGAGTTCAGAAAATGTTACTTTTGTATAGCTACATTGCAACTGTTTGGAGCAACATGCTCACTGTGGAGACCATCATCTGCAGCCCTGCTCTGTAGGGATCCCCCATGTATTTTTTCTTGGCTTTCTTGTCCTTCCTGGATGCATGTGTTGCTTCTGTGTCCTCACCAAAGGTGACTGTAGGCTTTCTCTGTGGAAGAAACACTATCTCCTTTGAAGGCTGCATGATGCAGGTCTTTGCTGAACACTTCCTTGCTGGAGTGAAGCGGATTGTCCTCACAGCCATGGCCTATGACCGCTATGTGTCCATTTGCAAGCCCTTGCACTACTCTTCCACCATGATCAGGAGGCTCCGTCATGTTCTCATGGGTGTAGCCTGGGCAGGGGATCCCTGCGTTCCATCATCCAAATTCTCTTAACTTCCCAACTCTCCTTTTGTGGCCCAAATGTCATTGACCACTTGATGTGTGACCTGTACCCATTACTGAAGCTTGCCTGCAGTAAAACTCACATCTTTGGCCTTTTGGTGGTTGCCGACAGTGGGTCTTTTTGCATTATCACATTCTTCCTGTTGCTTGTTTCTTACATTGTAATCTTGTTCTCTCTGAAGAAGCACAGTTCTGAAGAGAAAAAAAGCCTTTGTCTACCTGTGGATCCCACGTTACTGTTGTGGTTTTGGGTTTTTTTTCCCATGCATTTTTATATATGCATGACTGTCTGCTGCTTACTCATTAGACAAAATGGTGACATTTTACATCATGCCAACTCCGTTGCTCAACCCTTTGATTTACACTTTCAGGAATAAGAACATGAAAAATGCTATCAGGAAAGTGTGGAAAAGGTAATTGTTTCTTGTAACATATAGAATACAAATAAAATGCAGAAAGGAAAGTATTTGTTATTGATATAGAAATAAGTATGTGGAATGTGCCTTTAAAAGAAAAAGACAGTATAGTTCTATGAAGAATTAATGTTGGGATACAGAGCATTTTGTTTTGTTTGACAACAAACTTTCACTCTAAGTCAACAATTCAGTATCATCAAATGTACATATAATTCAATTTAATTATTTCTTAAAAATAATAGACATAGGAAGATAATTACACACCGGAATTTTTGACAATAAGATAACTCTTTGAAAACCCTTTTTAGGAAAGATAAAAATTCATTAGAAACCTGAAAAAGAAAAATTTAAGAGACAAGAAGATTATATACAACAATGATTTCAATGAGTGGTGAAAACTATCAGGACTTAGGAAACACAGAGAAAAACATTTACACAACTTTGACTATAAGTTTTCCTGAAACATTTGACATCATTTGAAAGGTGCCTTTATTAACAACTGGTAAAAAGTTTCATTCTCTTTTTTTATTTTTTAGCCAGATACTCCCAACCTTAATTGTTGAGTATTTCCTCTGGGGTCAAGTGACCATTCCATACGACCTACAGGAGAGAAAGAGGGTTCAAACTCCAAAGGTGTAGCTCATAGTTTAGCATAATCACTGGGAACTCTTGATACATCACATTGCTGTAGCACAAACACACACAGCTCCAGACCAAAGCCATGAGTATAGTGATTCTGATTACCCTACTGTGCACAGTAAGAATGCAATCCAAAGACAAAGAGTTAAACATAGATATTAGAAGTAGAAACACATGTTTGTCAAATGAGGAGAAAGTTGAAAAGATGAGGGAAAGGGAAGCAGGAAAAATGCATGGAAAAACGAATTAAGATGTATTATGTACTTGTACCAATTCTACCAGCTCTACACAAGAAATGTAAATAAAACGGGCTGCAAACATTTATTAAAAATAAATAAATAAATAATTAGTAGAATTCAAAAGAGAATTACTTCTCAACTTACTTGATGAATTAAATACTTATTAAAAACACATCTTAGTTAATATCTATTTTTAGATATTGCCTATAAGAAATAATTCAACTCAAATGATATTACATATTAAAATAATTCAATTAAAATTCAATGTGTACATCATTCAAAGTTAATACACATTTCATGTTGTTTTTACAGTTATGTTAGTCTCAGACTGTTAGGTGACACTGTATTAATTTGCTTGTGAGAAACTACTTCGATTTCCCTGATACCAAAAAAAAAAAAAAAACGAGAGGAGGAGCTGGGCGGATCTGGGGTGCCCTCACTGGCCTCTCTGCGTGTCTGGAGGACTCTGGATTTCTGCGCCCAGACTGCTGGAGTTCCCTCAGGCTTCCAGGTGCAGTGAAGGAGAGAGGTGGGTTTAAGGCTTCCACATCAGCCTCCCCATTCCCGGCTTCATTTGGAGACCTGCTGAGCTCCCAATAGGTGGGCTGGCCCACACTACCAGCCTAGCCCAGCCTGTTTAGCTGCCGCGCCTGGCCACAGGTCTGCATTGGAGGAGCTGGGCAGATCTGGGGTGCCCTCACTGGCCTCTCTGCGTGTCTGGAGGACTCTGGATTTCTGCGCCCAGACTGCTGGAGTTCCCTCAGGCTTCCAGGTGCAGTGAAGGCGAGAGGTGGGTTTGAGGCTTCCACATCAGCCTCCCCATTCCAGGCTTCATTTGGAGACCTGCTGAGCTCCCGATAGGTGGGCTGGCCCACACAACCAGCCTAGCCCAGCCTGTTTAGCAGCCGCGCCTGGCCATAGGTCTGCAGAGGAGGGGCTGGGCAGATCTGGGGTGCCCTCACTGGCCTCTCTGCGTGTCTGGAGGACTCTGGATTTCTGCGCCCAGACTGCTGGAGTTCCCTCAGGCTTCCAGGTGCAGTGAAGGAGAGAGGTGGGTTTAAGGCTTCCACATCAGCCTCCCCATTCCAGGCTTCATTTGGAGACCTGCTGAGCTCCCGATAGGTGGGCTGGCCCACACTACCAGCCTAGCCCAGCCTGTTTAGCTGCCGCGCCTGGCCACAGGTCTGCAGAGGAGGATCTGGGCAGATCTGGGGTGCCCTCACTGGCCTCTCTGCGTGTCTGGAGGACTCTGGATTTCTGCGCCCAGACTGCTGGAGTTCCCTCAGGCTTCCAGGTGCAGTGAAGGAGAGAGGTGGGTTTAAGGCTTCCACATCAGCCTCCCCATTCCCGGCTTCATTTGGAGACCTGCTGAGCTCCCAATAGGTGGGCTGGCCCACACTACCAGCCTAGACCAGCCTGTTTAGCTGCCGCGCCTGGCCACAGGTCTGCAGAGGAGGAGCTGGGCAGATCTGGGGTGCCCTCACTGGCCTCTCTGCGTGTCTGGAGGACTGTGGATATCTCTGCAACCAGGGAGGGTCCACAGGTTCCTGAAGCACTGCGGCCTGTGGTGAGTACCCTAACCCGGCTGCGATTGAAGAACTGTGGAGCTTCCAAGGGGCAGGTGGGCGCACAGTGTCCCTGAGGCCCAGCTTGTCTGGAACTGCGGAGTTCTGAGCAGGCAGAGGAGGGCCACTGGTTCTGTAGGCCTAATGGCTTGGAGTAGCACGGCGCCAGAGTCCCAGTAGCTCCAAACATAGAAGGGGATTTTCAACAGATCCTGAGGAAGCTTTCAAGTAACACTTGAAACACAGAAATATAGGAAAATGACAAAACGAAAGACCAAATTACAACCTCAAACCTCCAGCCCATCTCAAGAAACACTAGGAGCGATGTATATAGAAGAAAATATATCCCATCCACCTCATATATCGGACACAATAGCCACTGAAATTGACAAGCAACTCCAGGAAGCTTTAAAGAAATTCAAACTCGAAATAATCTCCCAGATAAAAGAAGAAATGATAAAAGAAATGAAAGAGATTCTAAATATATCTAAAGAAAACACAGATAAAAAATTGGAGGAACTAAACAAAAAGATAGAATCCCTAGACGAGCAATATAAGAAACAAACAGAATACATAATGCAGATGCACAGAGATATACAGGAAATAAAAAACTCCACTGAAAGTTGTAAAAACCGCCTTAATGAAAGTGAAGATAGAATTTCAGACCTTGAAGACAGGATTGCAGCTAGTGAACAGGAAAGGAAAGATCTTTTGAAAATAACAAGGAACCAGGAAACAACAATTCAACAACTACAAGACGATGCAAAGAAGAATAACATAAGAATGATAGGGATTAATGAAAGAGAGGGAGACAACATGAAGGATGTCAGGAGGATATTTAGAGAAGTAATAGCTGAAAATTTCCCAAGCATGAGATCAGAAACTGACATCAGGATCAGTGAAGCATATAGAACTCCAAACAGTCATAACCAAAATAAAACTACACCCAGACATATAATAATCACCATCCCAGAAATCCAACACAAGAATAGATTATTAAAAGCTGTCAGAGAGAAAAGACAAATCACTTATAAAGGAAAACCTATCAGAATCACAGCAGACTTCTCAGCACAAACGATAAAGTCAAGAACAGCATGGAGTGAAGTATTCCAGATCCTAAAGCAAAATGATTTCCAACCAAGACTGATATATCCTGCAAAACTATCATTCAAAATAGATGGTGCAATACGATACTTCCATGACAAAGAACAGCTGAAGAACTTCATGAACACCAAACCAACCCTGCAAAAAAATATTGAAAGACAGTTTAGATACACAAAGGAAAAAACCACTAAGCAAAGCAAATAATTAAACAGAACCAAAAGATAAAGATGCAACAGCAGAGAGATAACATTCCTACAATTAACCAGCATTTAACAGTAATAACCATTAATGTAAATGGTCTCAATGCACCAATCAAAAGAAACAGACTAGCAGAATGGATCAAGAAACAAAATCCAACCATATGCTGTTTACAGGAAACCCATCTAACTCAGAAAGATACTCACAGACTGAAAGTCAAAGGATGGAAAACAATTCTTCATGCAGCAGGAATCCAAAAAAAGGCAGGAGTAGCCATTCTGTTTGCAGACAACATGAACTTTAAACCAACAATGACCATAAAGGACAAAGAAGGTCACTACATACTCGTAAGGGCAAAACTCCAAGAGGAAGAGATAACTATCTTAAATATATACGCACCAAACTCCAGAGCACCCAGTTATATAAAACAACTATTAACAGAAATGAAAACTCAAATTATCAGTAACACAATTGTAACAGGAGACCTTAATACACCACTGACACCAAGGGACAGATCAACCAGACAGAAAATGAGCAAAGAAATAACAGAACTGAATCACACCTGTGAACAAATGGGTTTGATAGACATATACAGAATGTTCCACCCAACAACATCAGAATACACATTCTTCTCAGCAGTACATGGATCATTTTCTAAAATAGACCATATATTAGCTCACAGAACATATTTAAGCAAATGCAAAAAAGTTGAAATCATCCCTTGCATATTATCGGATCATAGCGCTCTGAAATTAGAAATTAATGACAAAGGATACTGCAAAAATTCCGCAAACACATGGAAACTAAATAACACACTCTTGAGTAATCAGTGGGTCACAGAAGAAATTAAAGAAGAAATTAAACAATACCTAAAAGAAAATGAAAATGCAGATACAACTTACCGGAATCTGTGGGATGCAATGAAAGCCGTTCTGAGAGGAAAATTTATTGCACTGAGTTCCCACATCAGGAAAACAGAACGAATACAAGTAAATAACTTGATGCTACACCTCAAACAGCTAGAAAAAGAAGAGCAAGTCAAGCCCAAAGCCAAAAGAAGAGAGGAAATTATAAGAATCAGAGCAGAAATCAATGCAATAGAGACTAAGAAAACAATCCAAAGAATCAACGAATCAAAGAGTTGGTTCTTTGAAAGAATAAATAAAATTGATAAGCCCCTAGCCAACCTTATTTTAAAAAGGGAAGAAAAAGCTCAAATTCATGCAATAAGAAATAAAAAAGGAGAAATCACTACAGACCCAATAGAAATACAGAGGATCATCAACACCTATTTCGAAAACCTCTACTCTCAAAAGTTTGATAACACAGAAGAAATAGACAGATTCTTAGAAGCATATGAAGTACCAAAGCTAGATCAAGAGGATATAAAACTGTTGAATAACCCAATCTCTGCTAATGAAATTGAGAATGTAATTGGGTCCTTGCCCACCAAGAAGAGCCCAGGCCCAGATGGATTCACTGCAGAATTCTACAAGAAATATAAAGAAGACCTAATGCCGACACTCCTCAAACTATTCAATGAAATTGAAAGGGAAGCAATCCTTCCTAAGTCATTCCTGGAAGCAAATATTACTCTAGTACCAAAACCTGAGAAAGACCCAACTATAAAAGAGAACTATAGACCGATCTCCCGAATGAACACAGATGCAAAAATCCTCAATAAAATATTGGCAAATAGGATCCAGCAAATCATCAAGAAGATTATACACCATGACCAGGTGGGATTCATCCCAGGAATGCAAGGATGGTTCAACATACGCAAATCAATAAATGTAATCCACCATATCAATAAAGCCAAAAATAAGAATCACATGATCATCTCTATAGATGCAGAAAAAGCCTTCGATAAGGTCCAACACTTATTCATGATAAGAACTTTACAGAAAATTGGAATAAATGGTCTTTACCTCAATATAATAAAGGCCATTTATGACAAACCAACAGCCAGCATCATACTAAATGGCCAAAAATTGAAAGCCTTTACTTTAAAATCGGGTACAAGACAAGGATGTCCTTTATCACCACTCCTATTTAATATAGTACTGGAAGTACTAGCCAGAGGAATTAGGCAAGAAAGAGAAATAAAAGGGGTAAAGATAGGAAAAGAAGAAGTTAAGTTATCATTGTTTGCAGATGACATGATACTCTACATAGAAGACCCCCTAAACTCCATTGAAATACTCTTAGATACAATAAATAAATTCAGTAATGTGGCTGGATACAAAATCAATACTCAGAAATCAATAGCATTCCTATACACGAACAACAAAATTACAGAGAGGGAAATAAGAGAAACTGGACTATTCACATTACCAAGCAAAAAAATGAAATATTTAGGAATTACTCTTACGAAAGAAGTGAAAGACTTATACAGTGAAAATTATAATACACTGAAAAAGGAAATTGAAGATGATCTCAGAAAATGGAAAGACATCCCTTGCTCATGGATAGGAAGAACAAACATTGTGAAAATGGCCATTCTCCCAAAACTGTTATACAGATTCAATGCAATCCCAATAGAAATACCATCAACATACCTTATAGATCTAGAGAAATCACTCCTAAATTTCATCTGGAACCAGAAGAGACCTATAATCGCAAAGGCAATTCTAAGCAGCAAAGACAAAGCAGGAGGCATCACAATCCCTGACTTGAAGTTATACTACAAAGCAACAGTAGTAAAATCAACATGGTATTGGAATCAAAACAGAGCTGAAGATCAGTGGAATAGATTAAAAGATACAACCACAACTACGAACACACTCAACCACCTTATTTTTGATAAAGGAGCCAAGCAGGTTCACTGGAAGAACGACAGTCTCTTTAATAAATGGTGCTGGAAAAACTGGCTCTCCATTTGCCGAAAACTAAAGCTAGACCCATGTCTATCACCATGTACTAAATTAAAATGTAAATGGGTCAAAGATCTGAATATTAAAACAGAAACACTAAATCTATTGGAAGACAAAATAGGTAGAAACCTTGGAGACATAGGAGTAGGTAAAGAATTCATGAACAGGACTCAAACCGCACGGGAAATACTTCCCAGAATCAATAACTGGGACCACTTCTTATTAAAAAGTTTCTGCATGTCAAAAGAAATCTCCAGCATAGTGAAAAGAAAACCCACAAACTGGGAAAAGATTTTAGTGAACTCTCTCTCAGACAAGGGCCTCTTGTCTAAAACATACAAAGAATTAAAGAAACTCAGACCTCCAAAATTCAAAGATCCAATCCAAAAATGGGCATCTGAGATGAATATGCAATTCTCAGATGAAGAAATGCAAATGGCAAATAAATACATGAAAAAATGCTCATCATCATTGGTCATTAGAGAAATGCAAATTAAAACCACACTGAGATACCATCTCACTCCTGAAAGAATGGCCAGGATCAAGAAAACCGACAACAAATGCTGGAGAGGCTGTGGGGAAAAAGGAACTCTCCTGCACTGCTGGTGGGAGTGTAGACTGGTACAGCCTTTGTGGAGATCTCTCTGGAGATTTCTCAAAAAGTTGGGACTGGAAATCCCATTTATTCCAGCTATTCCACTTCTAGGCATATTCCCAGAAGAACTGAAAGCATCATACCACAGTGATATATGTGCACCTATGTTTATAGCAGCACAATTTGTAATCGCCAGATCTTGGAAACAACCCAAGTGCCCATCAACTGAGGAATGGATAAAAAAGTTGTGGTATTTCTATACAATGGAGTATTATTCAGCTATAAAGAAGGATCACATTGAGATATTTATCAATAAATGGGCACAGCTTGAGACCATACTCATAAGTGAAATAAATCAATCTCGCATGTGTGAATACCGAATAGTTTCCCTAATGTAAGTAATGATTCAAATATATAAAAATATGTGGTAATCATGATTCCCCATTAGGTGGCCTTGAAGCCTTATAAAGTTTTCACTCATTAATTAGAAAGGCTTTATTCTGGGCTTCTTGATATGAAAATATTTGAAGCTAGAGTATATGAAGTTTTACCCAAATATTTCAAGGAAAAAGACACTATGGTAACTACTATTAAGTCAGGTTATAAGGTGGTGAAGTACTAGGTTATTGAAACAGTCATGCTGTGACCTCTATTGTTATATTGTTATGTCCTGTTTTATCTCAATCTCCCCCTTATTGTTTCAAAAAAAAATTATTTAGTCATTTCTTATGTTTGTCTTAATTAAAGAAAAAATTCAAAAAAATTAGGATATATAAATAGTAACTCTTTTCGATTTCCTATTAACTTGTTTTGAAGTCCTGTAGTACTCCCACGATCTTGTTTTGACTGATTAGACTCTGTTCCATTCTATATGATAGTATCAAGTTTGAAGACATAGGCAACTACTTTGAAGACAATAATATTCACTAAGATACCCATTCTGGTTTGACTATTGTCTTCTTTGGAAGTCCTGTAATGTTTACAATGCCTAAGTTTTATTGGTCTTGTTCTCTACTGTTTTGTCCAACTTTATAATATCTAATAAGATAGACAATTCTTTTTAAGGAAACAAGGGACAACGTTGATAACCATTGTTGATAAACTTGTACTCTGTTCTACACCAGGTGCTACGTCTATCCTTGGTATTGACTGACAGCTTTGTTTTGCCATATTTGACTGTATTCTTCCCCCCCCCCCAAAGAAAGTAATAAGCACTAAGGAGTAATAAAATCCAAGATGTGTAAATTTTGTTGTAAAAAAGAGAGGGGAAAAAAAAAAAGAAAAGGAGCTCTAACGGATATAACAGCAAGTGTGTTTGGGGGTGTTAAATAGCTGACTTTATCAATGTTTTTGGAACATTGAACACAGCTGTTTGCAGTCTCCCTGTTTGAATGTCCACCTTGTGTTCTTTGATACTGTGATTTGAGGAACTATTTTCAAGAAAATAGTGTGTAATCTACTAGCAGGTAATTTCTTACTGTTATGGTTTTTTGTTTTGTTTTGTTTTGTTTTGTTTTGTAGTTCTGTATTGCGTGTACCCTTACGCCGCTTTGGTTTGTTTTGTGTTTTTCTCTTTTTCCTCTTAAATAAAAAAAAACAAAAAAAAAAAAAAAAAAAAAAAAAACAAGAAAAGAAAAAGGCAAAGCAATACAGTTCTTTTTCCTTAAATTTAGGGCTGGGGATTTAACTCAGCAGAATGAACACCTGTCTGGCAAGCATGAGGTTGTGAGTTCAATTCCCTGTACCAAAAAAATAAAAATAGTTAAAAGCATTGTCTAAAATTATTGCATATACTATAATAACTTAAATGCAAAACAAATTTGTAAGCTAGATCTAAAAGTTTCAATTTATGCATTTTTAACCTGTAAAAGTGCATGCCAGATATTCAATGCATTGGGGAAATATATACTGTTTTATTTTTGTCACTTAAAAAACTTTACAAACTATTACTGCATGATAACATTACACAATGATGAGGTGTCCTGAGGAGTTAATATATGTATTTAATTTCACTGAACATAATGGCTTCAACTTCCATCCGTTTTCTTGCAAATTACATGATTCCTTTCATTATAGTTTTTCTTTATCCACTCCAGAGGCTACTGGCTGCTTCAACCTTTAGTTATTGTACAAATAATCTTTCAAAACCCTGCTTTCAGTTCCTTTGGACATATGCATAGAAATAGAATTGCTAAATCTTATGTAAATTTTATTTCTAAGTTTTTGTAAGTTGCCATATTGTTTTCACATAGTCTGTTCCCATTTATATTCATGGCGACAGTGCACAACAGCTGTAACTTCTCTAGAAAATCATCAATTTTTTTCCACCAGTAATTGCCCATAAGCTTATGATACAGTATTACATTGTGGTTTTGATTTGCACTTCCCTAATGATTAAGTTTGTTAAGCATCTTTCATATACTTATTGGACACCTTAATATTACTTGGGGAAATATTTGTTCAAATTCTTTGAATAATTCTGTTTTTAATGTTTTATTTTAGCTCATTTTAGTAATACAGAATTGTGCAATTTCTTTCAAGAATTTGTCATTTGATACATCTTGATTATAATAAATTCTAGTAATCTCCCTTCTCACTTTAATCTCCTCATCCCATCCGCTATTGTCTAAGTCTGTCTTCTATCCTGCCACCTCCTTTTATTTCATTTATTAATTTATTCACTTTTAGGTTTTGTATATAAAACATACTATGTAAATTTCTAAGTAGGTTTATTTTAATTAGCATAATGATCTTGAATTTCATCTATTCTCATACAAGCAACATGATTTAATTATTTTCATGACAAAATACCTTACCTTATTTTCTCTATCCATTTACCTGTTGATGGATATCTAGAGTGTATTTCACACCATGAAAGTGAATTATATGTATCAATGCATTAGTTGCTTTTCTCCCTTTCTGCTGAGGCAAAATACCTGAACCCAAAATTATAGGGAAGGAAAAGTTTATTTAGCTTGCAGTTTGTGGAGGTTTCAGTCCACAATCAGTTGGTTGCAAAGCAGGGTGGCATGGCAGAGGGGAAATGGTTCATGGTGTGAGACAGAAAATGCAAGAAGAGCATAAAAAGGGAAGATCAAAGCTCTATTCTTCCCTTAGTGGGGGCCTCCTGAGTGAGTTACTGAGGACCCTACTTCTCAAAAGAATTTTATAGAACAAAACCAAAAGATAAAGTGGATGTAAGGTGGGAGAAATCACGTGGTGGGTATGAGATGGAACAAAGCGACAGTGAACCAATAAGATTATGAGTAAAATTGTTAAGGTAGCTTTGAATAAATGGGGATCAAAAAACACATAGCAAGTATACATCGAAAAACAGGGACTCTTCCTGAAAGTTTTAGGGTGCCCTCACCCTACATGGTGGACAACTATTTACAGCATCCATCACAGCTCTTCATCCCTAGGGGAAGTATAAAGGTGCCATCATTCTATTTTTTTGTCTTGAGATCTGGCCTTCAAGGAATTCACCTACCTCACAGTTGTGCCTTCCCCTACTGCCTCCATAAGAAGGCTCAGCCCCATCTGACTTCCTACAATATTTCTACCAAACTTAGCTGTTTATAATACTATATGATATGTCTCTTTTATATTCCTGATGATAACAATTCTTAAGGGAGCATGTGGAAGCTGCTGGTAATTTTGATTTGTGTTTCTTAATGCCTAAAGATGCTGAGTATATTTTTGCATACTCATATGTCATATGGACTTCATCTTTGGAAAGTTTCTGTTCAGTTCATTTACCCAGTTTTTGAGAGGGCCATTTGTTTTATGAATCATTAAATTTTTTAGTGGATCATTTGTTTTATGGGTAATAAGATTTGGGGTATTAATTCTTGTGCTATTTGTGTTCCATTCAAGAAGTATTTGCCTTGCCCTATGTTTCAAGTGTTTTCTCTATATTATATTTCAACAATTCTGAAATTTCTATTTCTGCATCTAAGTCTTTTCTCCATTTTAACTTGATTGTAGTACAAAACAAGATATGGGGATCTAGTTTCAATATTCTGAATCCATATTTACCATTTGTTATCCATCATTCATAGCACCATATTTTAAGGAGATTGTCTTCTCTCCAGAATATATTTGATCCTTTTGTCAAAATTTAGATGGCTATGTTTGTGTTCTATATTTTGCTGAATTTCCATGTCTTCAGTTCTAATTCACTGGTCTACATGTATTTTTCTGTGCCAGGACTGTTCTTTATTGTTTTTGTTATTGCAACTTTCATTGACAGTTTCAACTCCTGTGTTCTGATGTTTTCTGCATTCTTGTTTTTTTTCTTTTTCACAGTCATTTTGGCTATTCTGGATCTTTTCTGACTCTGTATAATTTCTAGGATTTTCTTCTAGTTCAGGAAAGAAAGTTGATGGTATTTTAATAGAATGTGCATTACTTGTAAAGATCACTTTGTCAGTACCATATTACTTGTTATCTAATTCAAGGATGTCTCTCCACTTTATAAAGTTTTCAATTTCTTTCTTCAGCATCTTGTAACTTTCAGTGCAGATATCATCCACTTCCTTAAATTTATACTTAAAAATTTAATTTTTGATGCTATGTATAACATATAACATACAGTAGGAGAAGGGACAGAATTTCTAGGTTTATGTGAAGTTAACATGGAGTGCAAACTATTGTGCCTGGGTACAGGTAGGCAGATGGCATCTACCCCAAAAAAAGAGAATTGTGTCCCTTTTATAGAGATAGAAAGAAGGCAGGTGGCATTACAATGGAAGATTCTAATGAGTATCCCTGGCTAAAGTTTTGTAGTAATCTTTCACTTCAGTGATCAGTGTCCTTGAAGTATCAGATGTAAGTTCTTCAGGGTCTCAAGATGTCCTAGGTGTCTTAGGACCTGCAAAATTCCTTGTCCTATCAAACCTTCTTCATGACGTCTTGCTTAAGCATCACAAATTTGATACTGAGTTGAGTTCCCTGCAGAGAATAGTGTCTCTGGTAATAGACAGATGGGGACTTGGGAGAGTCAGGTCCTATTCAAAACTTACAGGATTGTTTTCTGATTATTTTTTGATTGGCTCATTATTGGTCTAGAAAACAAAATTGTATGATTTCATATCCTATGTTCACTGAATTTCAAATGGTATGTGAAACAGGTGTGGTGAAAGTCAGCGAACTTACCTTATTCCTGATTTTATAGGAATGCATTTAGTTTTCCCTCATTTCAGTAGGAACTTGCCAGTGGGACTGTCTTACATGGCTTTTAAGAACTTGAGGTAAAAAAACAAAATTTGAGATAGGGCCTTTTATACTTATTTGCATCAAAATTTTATCATGAAGGGATGTTAGATTTTGTTGAAAACTTTCTGTGAAAGTGTTGAAATAATTGTGTGACTTTTATCCTTGAGTCTCTCTATGTGATATCTTACATGTATCAACTCATATATGTTGAACAACCTTGCATCTGACTTGCAACTGACTTGGCTACGCAGCATGATAATTTTGTGAATTATTGTAATTTGTTTGCAAGAATCCTATTGAGGGGTTTTCATGTATATTCATCAAGTATATTAGCCTATTCTTGTCTCTTTCTTTGTTGTTGTTGAGTTCTTATCTTGTTTTGGTATCAAGGTAATGCTGAATACAAGCATTGACTTTGAAAGCATCCTTCCCTTCCTAAATATGTGGGAAACTACGAGGCTCATTGGTACTAATTCTTAGCTAAAGATCTCACAAATTCTGGGATAATTCCATTGAGTATTGGTTTATTATAGATTTTATAATCTTTTGAATATAATTTTAATAGTCATATAAATTTCAATGATGTCTTACTCTTTTCATCTTTTTTTATAAAATTTGGCCTTTTTCTCTTTCTTTTGGAATATTTCAATAAGAATTTGCCAATTAATGAAACGAATTTTTAACTTACTGATTTTTGTGCTGTTTTTGAAAATTTCATTTTCATTAATTTCTCCTCTGATTTTTATTATTTCTCTAATACTAGCTTTGAAACTGCTTTGTTCTTGTTTTTCTAGAACCTTTAGATATATTAGTTCATTATTACTTAGATGTATCTCATATCATTATTATTATATACATTACTGCATTATCAGTATATTATTTATTATATATTACTGTTTTTCTAATGCAGACACTAATAACTATAAACATCCATATTAAAATGGCTTTAATTCTGTCTCACATATTTTTATTTTTTGTTTCTCTTGTTATTTTACTATAAATATTTAAAAATTCTCCCTTGATTTCTTTTACAATGCACTGATCATTCAATGATATATTATTCAATCTCTATATATTTGTGCAGTTTCATAATAATTACATGCATGAAGACATCACATTCCCCAATAAATATGCATATTTTAATTCTTTTAAATTTTACTCTTATTTTATTTAAAATAGATTTAACTTGAATTTTAAGTAATGTACATAGAGATCACATTCATCATAGGGAAGTCGTGTCTGCACATATCTTGATTCCTCTTTACTTCCCCACTCCTCTCCTTTCCTTTCAACACTTCTTCATTTCTCATTTACAAATTCTGTTTTCATTTTTTGTTTCTAGTCTATCTTCCTTTACATATCAGTTAAAAATAAAGTTAATTTTAAAAAATCAAAAAAGAAAAAGACATGTATATGTTTCATCACAGAAATCATGTTCACGATGGATTCTCTAGGCAAAACATTGGCAGATAAATGAACATCTGAATACTTCAAAATAGGAATTTCAATAGTGTTAATATTTTTAAAGTTTTATTAAATAAAAGGGAATGTATATGTACAGATATATGTTTTCCTTTTTTAACTTGTGTACATTAAGTCCTTTCTTTCAAGGTCATCAAGTTTTCCATATCTGTTCTAGCAGATGCAAATTGGTCTCATGAAAATCTCCCTGCATTTCTTACCTTTTGTTTGTCTGTAATTTAGTATTATTTCTACCCTTTTTTTATCTCCATGTATTTTTTTTTCTTTTTTCGTTTCCTTTTCTTTAAATAAAAAAAAAAAAAGAAAATCTCCCTGTATGCAAGGTGAAAAGGATGACTCATGTGATGGAACCATGTTTACAACTTTGAACAAAATTAAAAGTGTTCTTCTCTACTGTAGGCAAATTATCCCATGTGAATCCCCAGATAGATGCTGCTGTAAGGACACTTCTGCATGTTCAGTATGTCTCAGGAAATGCTTTTTGAGAATCAATAGAGGCAATAGTTGTCTTAGCTTTCATTTCCCTGAAGGCACTATTCGAGGAGGGGCAAATAGCGATAACAAATGATGAAGACATCAGTTTCTTCATTCTCTTGAATATTGAGGTAAAACAGGAATAACTCAAATATCCTTAAAAACAAACTGGACACTTTTCCTTTTAAAGTAGGTAAGTTCTCACTTCAGTGTTTATTCACTGAATTAATTGATTGATTCAAAGTTATGATAATCAAGGATCATTACCTACATCTTAGAATTAAATCAACAGCCCAAGGAATTAAATGCATGTAAAATATCAGTTAAGCAATCCTCTATTCATTATTCATTATTTGAAGATAAATAAGAATTATAGTTTTAAAACTCATTATAAAAGTGTAAACTTAATGAAGATTTTGAATTTCTATTTATTAGAAACTTCAAGCACAAGTTACATACTGTAAATCTACAACAAATATTGAAACTATTATTCGGTGTACTTTGAATTGCAGAGCATTTCTTTTCATCTTTTACACAATCTATATATGGGCATTTATCCTTGGAAATTGCTAAGTCAGTTCAATTTAGAGCAGTGGTAAACTTTTTCGTGACTTTGAGATAGTCAAGGAGATATAAAAAAAATTGTGATTTGCATTCACAAAGGTTCTCAAAAGAACCTGGCAAGGGAAACTCAGGGAAATATAATTTATGGCAAATGGATCTGTCATGACTACCTGATAACTGTCAGAATGTATCATACTTTAAGTTGTTTCTTATTTTTATATTTAAATGTTGTTTTTTCCATTGTAATTTAGCTAAATGTGGGATTTCTGTTAAAATAAGAAACCAATGAAAACTATTGGAATTTTTTTCATAAGAAGTTAAAAAGTGAAGGAGAAGGCCAAACACAGGTTAGTTCCAGTTTTGAGGGTCACCCAGAGAGGAGATCAGTATGATTTTAAGGAAAGTCATTTCAAACTTTACTTTTAACAATGTATTCAAACTTTACTTTTAACAGTCTCAAACAACTAAGAAATGGAGAAAGCTTGAATTGTCAGCTCCATCTGCTTACTCTACAGCTAATATACTAGATCAAACTCTCTATCCTTTGATTATAAAGATTCTGTAGTTTTGTTTTTAAAGTTCTTTAATATTACAAATTATTAAAATGATAACACTATATATTGAAATTAATTTCCATTTGATTGTTTTCAAACATTGAAACTAAATGTATTCATTAGTTAGGCAAATTAATATTATAAATCAAACATGAAATTATAGTGTAGGATAATAATGGAAATAATTATTTTAAAACATGATATTGCCAGATGCCATCTAATTGACTAAATATTAATGTATATCTTAATTTATTGAATCATTCACAATTCTTAACTGATTCAGTTTACAACAGTACTATGAGAGAATTAGATAATTACTAAATAAAAATGACATACAATTTTTTGTGGATTTCAACATTTACTTAAGTACAAATAAATGCTGAGCATGAAGTACTCACATGTTATATGATTTGTTCAAAGACTAAAACTCCCAAGACTCAGCACAAAAATTATTCACACAATTTGTGTTTTTCTTCCCATTATTTTCAAGATAAGGAGAAATTAAGTTGGTGGTCTTCATACTCACCGAGTTACAATTCCCTTAGAGATTTCAACTATGAAATTTAATAATCTGCAAAATAAAGAAGCAATATAAAGAAAGGTAAGACGTTGTAAGATGCAAAACACGGGAAGTTTTTGATTCTACACAGCATAGGGGAGTCAAACCATCAGTGAAACCTGCATTTGATAATTGAGGCAGTTTGGATGGAAATAATGGCAATTTATTAATTGCTCATTTGACCATTGTGACCCTCTTTACTATTTCATACAAGAAATTTCAGAAGGCAATTTCATAACAACTAATTTCAGTTCTGAAGGGATATGATTTTTTTACTTTGTGGACAGAAATTTTGAAGTGAATTTACAACAAATGAAAAATGTGGGCCAGGGATTTAGCCCAGTAGCAAAAGCACCTGTCTGGAAAGAGCAAGGTCATGAGTTTAATCTCCAGTACCAAAAATAAGGAAAAATATTAGGTATAAAAATGTTTATGAACAACACAGTACTACCCTGCCATAAAGATAAACTTGAGCATTCATAGGCAAAAGGATGAAACTTGAGACCAAAATATTAAATGAAGTAAGGGAGACACACAAACTTAAATATTGCATTGGTTTCTTTTATGTGAGAAATTACATAATATATAAAGCAAAATAGAGGATACATAAATGGGAAGTAAGGAGATTGTTTTAAATTGTTGGAGGAACAAGAGATGGAGGAAGGGAAGAGTGGCAAGGGAAAGGGAATTTTAATTAAACATTGAAGGAGAAAATGATGAAAATGGAGCTTTGACCAATGGGAAGGGACCATAAGTTAGAAAGAGCAGAGAGCAAATAGAGGGGTGAGTAATACAAAAGAAAAGTAAGAGAAGAATTAAGATTCACTGTAGTCAGGTACCAACCCCTCAGAATGATAGTAGTCACCGAGCACTGCAAACATGGACTAATAAAAATAATACTAAAATAAAGTTTAAATAGATCAGTGTTATTACTATAAGTACTGAATATGAAACATTTTTAGTACTCAGGCTCCATGTGTTATATATTTGAAACAGAGACCTTGTGAGATATAGCTGAGTGATGAGAAACTTCTCTCTCCATTCTTCTTCCTTACTTTGATGGTCAAGTTTGAAATTATACAATAAAAAGATCTTTAATTTTCCTAGGGGCTAGCAGTTATTATTACAGGAATGTCAACATGCTTAGTATTGCATCATTTTATCACTGTGACAAGGAAGAAGGGGGCATAAAAATATAACAAGGATGTGGAAACTGAAACATTGTACATTTTCAGAATAATTAATTAAGAAAACTTGGACAATTTACTACATCAATTTAAAAGAAATTAATTTATACAGGTAGGTAGTGCATTGGTGAGAGTAAAATCTAAAATAAATCAATTATTATCCTGGAATGCTTGCTAAATGTCAAATACATAAATATTTTTTCACCTCTGAGATGATAATGCTTTAAGAAATTGATTTGACATTCTTCTTATCCCTTTGGTCAACAGTGATATGTAACGCACTGATTATAAATCAAGTAGGCTTATAAATTGAATATTTTTGCAAATTAAGCATGGAAAACCCTATATGCACATCTCACAATTCCAAATGCAGATTGAAGATTTCTGTATGTAACATTTCCAAATAGGACTTATGACAAAAACTTTCTTCTACTACCCACATTAAGCTTCATATATTTATATTTTTAGTATCTTTCCTCTTAATGTTTAGTTTCTGTGTGTTCCCAAAACTATAAATTGAACAAAGGATCTACATTTTGTTCAAATTCAAGTGTCCATTCTATAGTTCTACTGGGAACAATATCCAGTTATGTTTGCTAATTGAACCTGATAGAATGGCTACATGCACACATACACACAGAGAGAGAGAAGGTTTTAGGAGTGAACAATGTTTATTCCATTTTGTTGTCTACCTTTTACACAAAATAAATTGCCCATGAATCTGTCTACAGTATTTAAATTCTAACAGAAAGATCTCTGTAGAAATTTACTTGGCCAGGATATGGAAACTTCTGTCTCACAGGAAAAAAATGTTAAAAAAAAATAGTTTGTGGAATGTAGATTATGACTAAAGGCTTGAGATCATATGTGTAATGCAAAATTCATCATGAAAGATTTTACAATTTTACATTTGTTTATCTATTTATTATGTCTATCAACAAAATATGTGAAATGGAAGGATACAGACATAATTGTTTGATGCATTAGGAGTAAAATGTTGACACACCATATATAAATACTATGTTCCAGGAAAAGCATTAAAAGACTTTTACTTTGTTGCTCATTTCATTTTTATTGTGACTGAGTATACATCATTGTATTATTGCCTCTGTTTTGCAAATAAGAATACTATAGCCCAAGACTACACAAATACTAAGAGTGTGACTGTACCTAAACTATGGTAATATGTTTTAAAAACTGTAACTATTTCACTATTTTGATTTGTCCTCTCACAAATACAAATCAAGATTTAAATCCTTTGCTATTAAATTAATTCAGCTGGAGATCCTGGAAAGATGGCAGATTGATAGGTAGGAGTGTAGAGAGGCTCTCCAAGAAAAACAACTCAGATGCTAGAATTTAACATCATGGAGAAGATCAGACTAAAGGAGAAGAATTCTCATGACCCAGAAAGAAACTGAGGAAAAAGAAAAAGAAAAAAGGCAGGAAAAACGTGATTGAAAGGCTGGAACCAGACGTACACTCTCTGAAGCAGGTTCCATGCTGTGCTAGGTGTGCCTTGGAGTCAGATGACTCACAATCACACTGAAGTTGCAGTAGCTCTGAAATCAGGGGTTAGTGGGCCCAAGGCCCTTGGTGGGAGGATGTGGCACAATGGAGAGCAGGACCAATGTGGAGAGCTGTACTAACCTGTAGTGAGTGCTAGGAATTTGGTCCCATGGAGGGGGGTTGATCCGGCCCACAGATGAATCCGTGGGTCTTGCCTGGAGAGAGAACGGGGATGATGGGCAGGGCAAGAGGAAAGAAAGATGGAGACAAGATGAAAAGTTCCAATCAAGTCTCATTTATTCAGGAAGTGTACATGGCTTATATAAAGTCCAAGGGAATGTGGCTTTATAGGATAGGTCAGTTTAGATCTCCTCATATGACATGGACTTATCAGATTAGCAGGAAACCATGTGTAGGCAACTAGGTAAGTGAAAGTATGTAAGCAGAAGAGGATTATGGGTAATGTAGGCAGATGTGAAGATCATGGGAAATGTAGGCAGATGCAGCAGAGGCCCACAGGAGGGCGAGATAAGTGGCAGCAATGAGATATGCCGCTCCGTACATCATATTTATAATATCAGGAGTATGGCAGGCCTTGTGAGGACGGCACCTGTATTGGGTCATGGACTCTATTTGTGACCCCAACCAGGCCTTTCCTGTCATGGGCCTGCAGGACAGCAGTTGGTCCTGTGCCTGTCTTAGGCGGCTTGGCGGTGTGACACAAATGTCCAAGTTGCCTGTCTCTGGCTGCCCGCCCAGTGCCTTAAGGGATTAGGGCCACATCATTATGTGGACCATTGGTGGATGTTCTTTCCTGATAAGTTTGTTGTTCTGCCATCTCCAATTGATGGTAATGTGCCTGAATGGGCTTTGCCATAAATGCATCAATCCTGTTATTAAGGAGTGTCATGATCCTCTGGAAAATACAAGGGCCTATAATTAAGAGTAGCAATAAGGCAGCTAGGGTTCCCAAGAGGGGGGCAATGTAAGGGAAGAGACTCCCCCGCATGGAAGAGAAGGTAGTTTCTCTGAGGTGCTCCTTTTCTCTCTCTTTGAGGCATTCTCTTAGTTTAGTCATTGACTCTCTGACGATTCCTGAGTGGTCGACATAAAAACAGCATTCTTCTTTGAGGGCAGCACATAAGCCACCCTCCTTCACAAATAGGAGGTCTAGTCCTCTTCTATTTTGTAGGACTACCTCAGATAAAGACATCAGAGATGCCTGTAAAGCCATTACAGATGTTTCTATTTCTTTTAAATCTTGATCTACTGCCACCTGTAATTGAGCTAGATGTTGATTTTCCAACACTAGAGCTGTAGTCCCTGTTCCTATCCCTGTTGCAACTCCTAACCCTAGTAATACAGCTAAGATGAGTGTGGCAGGTTCTCTTTTATATATATATATAACCAATCTGTGATGCCTGGAGGTAGTAGTCTCCTGGGTGGAATGTTATGCGAGGAAGAACCTGTACAAGAACACAAAAATCTGTAGACTTGTTAAAAACAGTAGTTGCTATATAGGATGAGAGGCCAAAATTGCAGGCCCAAGACATTCCTGGGGGAGGGATGAGGTAATTGTTTGGTTGGAACTCTGAATGAAGCTGGGCACAGAGTCATGCTGCCAGTGCTGATGGCTGGCTGGAGTCCCCAAGACAGGTCCCTCTACCAGAGACATCAGGAAGAGTCAGCTTGTGGTGATTGCCCCAGTCACAGGCAGATGAGATATAAGAACTGTTAAAGGTTAAATTGAGGGCCTTTTCTTCATAATATGGGGGAGGAGCAGCCAAGCATAGCCAACAGGATTGGGTGAGTTCAGGTTGGGTGTGATTTAAGGCAGTGTACGCCCCTTCAATCAAATTGAACAAGTTAGAATTTGGATACTGGGGAATAGGTGTGTGAACCGATTGGTGTATGGGGGTTGGGGTGGATGGGAAGGCACAGGAAATGCTCAGGGTTGGGTGACTTATGGTGGTTTTTTTGGACAGCAATAGTGGGATTTGTATTGGACAGATTGTAGTTTGGCTTTAGAACAGGATTTGGGCCTATGGGCATGGATGAAATCTCTAGAGGAGCCTTTTTATGAGAATAAGGCCACCCCTGTCTGAGCCAGATTTGTGATATTGCATTCCCCAGGTGCGCCCTGTCATCCAGCTAGTTTCGTCAGGGGTGGTGATGGTTATATCTATTATATCACAAATTTGACCTGTTCTGCTATCCCACCAGGAGGGAGAATGGGCAGAGCACCACAGTGGGTGGCAGCCTGATGGCATGTAGGGGTCCCATCCTGTGGCAGCTGTTTCACAGCCCCAGTAGGAACAATAATATTGTCCCGGGGAATTACAATATGATCTGCCTCCTACTGCAGTGGGACAAAAATATACTGGCAATGTATTTTGACATAGATTAATGGGCACGAGGACACAAGACCAGACCTTAAAATTTGGACTTCCTGATCCTACCCAAGTTGTAACCTCTGTTTGATCATCCCAACAAATGATTGACCACTTCCAAGGTTGGTGGGGATTATCAGTCGTTGCACACAGGTGTAATCATGTTAGAAGTCCGTCAGTGATCCACACAGAAGCCAGCATTGCCTGTAAGAGAACACAAAGGGTTTGGGCCTCAGGAGATGGCATCACTCCTGGGCGTCATCTGGATTTTTAGATGAAGGGCTGTCTATTTGCTTTACAAGTCGCTCAGGTAGCCATTGGGCTCCCTTTTCCTGTTTGGAGTAAACACACACTGAGCCTCGGCCCCAGATCAGGACAGGTGTTGGTCAGAGCCATTCCAGGTGTTGGTTATTGGGTCCTGCCATAACACAGAGTCAAATTATGTTTGTGTCTGCGTGTGCCACAAGTGGGATGCCACAGAGCAGCCTGAGGCATCCAGAGATAAAAAATTTAAAATGAAGAGAGCGTGTGAAAGAATATTCCTAGGAGACCCTCGGGTTGGGTACCAGGTTCCTCCTTTTATTTTATCTATGGTAGATTTGAGGGAGCAATGTGCACATTCAACAATACCTTGTCCTTGAAGATTGTAAGGTATACCTGTGGTGTGTAGAATACCAAGGCACTTGCAAAATTGGGTGAAGGAGGTACTAGTATAGCCTGGGCCATTATCTGTTTTGAGATGTTGGGGGTATCCCAGAATGGAGAGGGATGACAGCATGTGGGCTATAACATGTTTGGTAGCCTCTCCTCTCTGAAGGGTGGCAAAAATGAAACCGCTGTATGTATCAACAATTACATGTATATATTTTAAGTTTCCAAATTCATTGAAATGTGTAACATCCATTTGCAATAGGGCATTAGGGATTAAACCTTTTGGATTGACTCTTAGATGTTGAACAGGTAGCTAAGTAACACAAGAGGAGCAATTTTTTACAATTTGTCTAGCTTGTTCCCGAGTGATTTTGTGGAGGAGGCAAAGGGTTTGGGCATTGAGGTGGTGTAACTGATTAGCCTGTTGGGCCTTGGATACCTAAGAGTCTTCTGTGGGCTCAAAATGGTCATGAAGACCTGTGTCCATGTGGCAATATCAGCCAAATGATTTCCCTGAGCAAGGGGACCCGGGAGGCCAGAATGGGCTCTTAAATGACCAATGAAAAACTTATGACTGCGAAGTTGAATCATGTCCTGCAATTGTTTGAATAGGTTTGCAGCTGGGGAGACATGACTTATGGTGGCAACAGTTTCTAATAATGGAACAGACTGAGCGAGGTAGGCACTATCAGTAAACAAATTGAAGGGTTGGTCAGTGTAAGCAGTAAAAACTGCAAGAATAGCCTGTAGTTCTGCCAGTTGCGCGGATGATGTATCTGTCTGTAGGGTAAAAACACTGTTTTGTTCTACATAAGCAGCCCTGCTGGAGGAGGAACCATCAATAACACTGGGGCATGGGAAGAAGTTGTAAGGCTGTAATCTTGGGGAATACAAATGGGTGACGGTTAGCAAAATCAATCAATTTATTTGGAGGGTAATGATTATCAATGGTCCCTGAGGAGGAGGCTAAAGCAATAGGCCATGCCTCAGTGGTCTGGAGCAGCCAGTCCACCTGATCTTTGGTGAAGGGTTGAATAATGACATCCGGTTCTTTTCCAAAATAACATTTTCCTAGCTTTCTGCCTTGAATTATCAGGTCAGAGACTGCTTGGTGGTAGGGCAATAGTATTCTCTTTGGGAAGACTGGCAGATGAAGCCATGTAAGAGGGACTTGCTGCCAAAAAACTGCTGTGGGAGAAAGTTTTGTGTTAAAAATGAGAAATTGTAGTGGCTTGTTATAATCTATGAAGGAGACAGTTTGTTGGGCGATAGCCTCTTCCACTTTTTGGAGTGTTTTTCTAGCATCAGGTGTGAGCTCTCGGGGGGAAGTTGGGTCAACATCTCCTTGGAGGATCTCATAGAGGGGTTTTAGATCATATTTGGTCAATTTTAAATAGGGTAAAAGCCAATTAATATCACCCAGAAGCTTTTAAAAATCATTAAGTGTCTTAAGGTTATCAAGTCTTAGTTGGGGCTTTGGTGAATATATTTGAGTGCCCTGTAGCTGAAAACCCAAATATATGTATATGGGTCTGTAAGCTGGACTTTATCTGGTGCTATTTGGAGTGCAGCCTCTTGTAAGGTGACCTGCAGCACCTGATAGCACTGTAAGGTCTGGTCTTTATTTTCTCCTGCCAAGAGGATATCATGCATATAATGAAGGATGTATATGTTTGGCCAGTGACCTCTAATTGGCTGTATGGCAGTGACCACGAAAGCCTGACATAAAGTAGGAGACTTGGCCAGGGAAGACACACCATTGAAACCTCTGCATAGGAGCCTGAAAATTAATGGATGGGAGACTAAAGGCAAAGCGTTTTTGATCTTGTGGATGTAGGGGAATTGAGAAGAAACAGTCTTAGAGATCTATGACAATTTTGAAAAATCCTAAAGGAATGGCACTGGGTGAAGGAAGTCCTGGCTGTAATGGTCCCATTATAACCATGGTTTTGTTTATCGCTCTGAGGTCTTATAACAACTTCCATTTTCCTGACTTCTTTTTAATTACAAAAATGGGCATATTTCAGGGGGAATCACTTGGTACAATGTGGCCTGCATTCAGCTGGTCCTGCACCAGCTGTTGAGCAGCTGCAAGCTTTTCAGATGTACGGGGCCACTGATCGACCCAAACAGGGGCATCTGATAAGCACGTAATTTCTTTGGCATGGGTCGCAGGAACGTCAATGACCTCTATTGAAAATGGCCTAAGCCTGCTCTTGAAGGGTTTGGGATTGGGGAAATAGGGACTTTAATACCTAAACTCTGTTTACCTAGGCCTTGATTAGGAAGGAATCCCTGAGTAAGCATTTGTTTAGTGACTATAGTATTAGGGCTGCCCATCATCATTCCCACTTGGGTCAGTAAATCTCTGCCCCACAAATTAAGGGGTAGCCCTTCCACAATATAAGGCTGCATGTGTCCTTGATTGTTTTCTTTATCTTTCCAGGTAAGTAGATTGGCACTACGCTGTGGATTTTTTGATTGTCCAATCCCTTGCAGATGAGTCATAGTGGTCTCTAGGGGCCATGTGGGAGGCCAGTCCTCTTTTCTAATGACAGTCACATCAGCACCTGTATCTATGAGCCCTGAGAAACTTTTTCCATTGAGCAATAAAGCCATAAGGGGTTTATCTTTGGAAATAAATTGAGCCCAATATACATCTGAAGACCCAAGGGAAGAGTTCCCCCTATAGGAAGCCACAGCTGCATTAGAAGTTTGAACTAAAGGCAATAGCATCAATTGAGCAATACATTGTCCTTGACTAATGGAAACCAGGCCAGAGATAGAGGATGCCAGAACAGTAATTTCGCCAGTATAGTCATTATCTATGATTCCTGGGACAACTTGTAATCCTTTCAATATTGTGCTGCCACGTTCAAGGACTAACCCACATGTGTTCTTGGGAAGGGGACCAAAAAACCCAGTAGGGATGGCTTGTATACCCATGTCAGGAGCTAATACTGTGTTGGAGGTGAAACAGAGGTCCAGTCCTGCACTTCCTGGTGTGGCGCGGAGGAGGTCTGAAACGGATTGTTTTGTTGCTGTGGGACAAACCCTATAGTCCCGGGGGTCTGTCTCAAGTTGAGGATCTGGGGCTGACCCCGAATCCTGTTTCCCTGCTGGGGGAGGAGATTGCCATCTGCATCTGTCTTTGACCTGCATTCATTAGCCCAATGACATCCCCTTCTGCATTTTGGGCATAAGCTTGTAGGTTTTGGTCTTGAGTTATTGTGTTGAGACTTTGGGGCTGTTGGGCAGTCTCTGGGAAAATGGCCCATCTGATCATGTTTAAAACATTTGCCATTATTTGTTTTTCCTTCTTGCTTGTACGCAAGGAGGATCTCTTTTACAGCTGCAGCCGTACATGCAGCTGTGACCTGAGCTTGATGATGGGCAGGGCCTATATCAGCGCATAAGCGAATATAACCTGAGAGATCTTCTCTTTTTCTATATGGTTTTATTGTGGCCTGGCAGGCAGAATTTGCATTTTCATACACCAATTGTTTAACTAGGTCAGGGTTGTCCTCAGAGGTGCCAAAAAGACACTCAGTTGCCTGTAAGAGGCGATCAATGAAATCACGGAAAGGCTCCTTTTTGTTTAATTTTATAAGAGAAGAAGCAACTCCACCAGAAAGGGGTTTTTTCCATGCTTTAGTTGCCACCAAGGTGATCTGAGCAAAAAGGCCTGCCTCATATTGCATTTGGGCTTGTTGTGTTGCTTATCAGCCTGTTTCTTCCCTGTTCCATGGGAAGAGTATAATGATTTTTCCTGTTAGCATTGTCTTTAGCTAAAAGTTCACACTGGTCTTGGAATTCTGCTTTCCAGAACAGATAATTGCCCCCTGAGAGTGTAGCTCTAGTTAGATCTCTCCAATCATTAGGTGTAATCAAACTGAAAGGGTGAAGGCTGCTGTGGGGCCATATTGGGATACCGCAGTTTTTAATTCTTTCAGGGCAGTTACAGGGAACAGTGTATGGGCCCTGTTAGCCTGTGGCCCTGGAGGGTCTGTTTCTGTATCACTATCATGTAGGTCAGAGTCATTTTTTTCCTCGCTATCATCAATTTGTATTTCCCACTTCTGTAGACGTGGTGGCTGTCTATCTCTCCTAGTTGTTGTAGTAGCCCATGTTTTGTCCCTTTTGCTTTCCTGACTTGGGGACTGATCCTTATGTCTAGTTCATCCCTTTTGTCTCCCTCTTTCCTTAACTGTTTTGTTCCCACTATTTTGTGGACCAGTGCTATCTTGGGCGGGTTGAGTTCCCTCCCCGCCATTTTGTGGGCTAACACCAGCTGTGGTGGTCTGGACGATTTCTGTTACTGGAAACATTAAGTGAGGTGCCATTTTTAAGGTGTCCATTTTTTGAGGGTGAGTTGTCTCTGTTACTGGGAACATCATTGCTGGTGCTTCTGAGAAGGGATGGGAGCCTACATCTAATGACTGGAGTTGTAAAATGAGTCTCTGTTTCTCCTGTTTCAATTGAAGCTGCTTTTGTAAATAATGAATTTCTGTCTCTAAATCAAGGAATCAGGAGGTGGCCCAGGTGGCTTTTGGAAGCCAGGCTGGGTGTTATCTGGTTTTCTTGTCAGTATTTTAGTCATTAATTTGGGATCGATGGATAATGCAGGGGCTGCAAAAGGGGATTTCTCACCCTGCTATTGCACAGCCTCTTCTACCAACTGTGACCAATCAACCCCTTGGAGCTTAGAAAGGTCAGGGTACATAAGCCTATATAACAAAGGGGGTGTGATGGCACCAAGCTCTAAGGAGCGCTGGAAGCCACTTTGAATAGCGGTGCCATTTTGAGTATCCCCATGTGCTCTAGAAAGGGGAAGCGGTGGCAAGTCGCCATTTTGGGAGTCCCTGGAGGGGGAGAAGCTGCCATCCTGAGGGGGCTCTGGAATATCAAGAACCACAGAGCTGGGAGGGCTGGGTGCTTTAGATAAGTCTGGTGGGTGTGGGGTACAACTGCGGGAGGCAGATAATGCAGCCTCACCCTGAGCAAGTGTCTCTGCAATCTGGGGATCTGCGTGACATTGTGTCAGCAGTTCAGAAATTAATATGCAAAAGAAGTTACCGGAACCTTTTCCAGACCAAAAACTCTATAGTAGTCTTTGAGAGCATCTCCTACTCTTTGCCATCTTTTTGAGTCAATGGTGCCCTCTAGTGGGAACCATGGGCACACAGAATGCACAAACTGAAAGTACTGTAATAAATCTTTTGTTTTAACCTTAATCCCTCTGACCTTGAGTGCCTCCCTGAGGCTATTCATGAACAATTCGTGCTCACTAAGTGTTTGCCCCATGCCAGTAGAGAGATAAAATCCATTCACCTACCGTGATTCAGGCGAGATGTAAGGTGGCCATCTGCATGGATCACAGGGAGGAAGCCCTTGAATCAGTCACGCTGCACAGTGATTTACTCCTGTGAACAGCCCCACACTGAAACCTCTCATGCCAGGCCCCATGTTTGGGCGTCACTTGATCCAGCCCATAGATCAATCCATGGGTCTTGCTTGGAGAGAGAACGGGGATGGGGGGCAGGGCAAGAGGAAAGAGAGATGGAGACAAGATGAAAAGTTCCAATCAAGTCTCGTTTATTCAGAAAGTGTAAATAGCTTACATAAAGTACAAGAGAATGTGGCTTTATAGGATAGGTCAGTTTAGATCTCCTCATATGACATGGACTTATCAGATTAGCAGGAAACCATGCATAGGCAACTAGGTAAGCGGAAGTACATAAGCAGGAGAGGATTATGGGTAATGTAGGCAGACCTGAAGATCATGGGAAATGTAGGCAGACATGGCAGAAGCCCACAAGAGGGCGAGATAAGGTGGCAGCAGTGAGATATGCCGCTCCCGAGCCATCGGCATACAGAGGAGGAGCTGGGCGGATCCGGAGTGACTGCAGAAGCCCCTTCCTTTGTCTGGAGGACTGAATTTTTCTGCAAGCAGGGAGGGATCGCAGGTTCCTGAGACACCTCGGCCTGTGGTGAGTGCCCAGCACAGTCTACCCAAATCTCAGACTGTTCCGGACCCCCCAGGCTTCTGGGTGCAGTGAAGTGGAGCAGTGGGTTAGAGGCCACTATATCCGCCTCCCCATCCCGGCTACACTTGGAGGTCTGCTGAGTTCCCGACGGGTGGGCGGGCCTACACTATCCCCCGAGCCCAGCCGCACCTAGCAATCGGCGTGCAGAGGAGGAGCTGGGCAGATCCGGAGTGACTGCAGAAGCCCCTTCCTTTGTCTGGAGGACTGAATATTTCTGCAAGCAGGGAGGGATCGCAGGTTCCTGAGACACCTCGGCCTGTGGTGAGTGCCCAGCACAGTCTGCCCAAATCTCAGACTGTTCCGGACCCCCCAGGCTTCTGGGTGCAGTGAAGTGGAGCAGTGGGTTAGAGGCCACTACAGCTGCCTCACCATCCTGGCTACACTTGGAGGTCTGCTGAGCTCCCAACAGGTGAGCGGGCCTACACTATCCCCCGAGCCCAGCCTCACCTAGCCATCGGCATGCAGAGGAGAAGCTGGGCGGATCTGGAGTGCCTGCAGAAGCCCCTTCCTTTGTCTGGAGGACTGTGGATATCTCTGCAAGCAGGGAGGGATCACAGGCTCCTGAGGCACAGCGGCCTGTGGTGAGTATACTAACCCGGCTGCGATTGAAGAGCTGTGGATCTTCCAAGGGGCAGGTGGGTGCACAGTGTCCCTGAGGCCCAGCTTGTCTGGAACTACGAAGTTCTGAACAAGCAGAGGAGGGCCATTGGTTCTGAAGGCCCAATGGCTTGGGGTAGCTGGTGCCAGAGTCTCAGTAGCTCCAAACATAGAAGGGGATTTTCAACAGATCCTGAGGAAGCTTTCAAATAACACTTGAAACACAGAAATATAAGAAAATGACAAAACAAAAGACCAAATTACAACCTCAAACCTCCAGCCCATCTCAGGAAACCCTAGGAGGAATGTATTTAGAAGAAAATATATCCCATCCACCTCATATATCAGACACAATAGCTACTGAAGTTGACAAGCAACTCCAGGAAGCTTTAAAGAAATTCAAACTCGAAATAATATCCCAGATAAAAGAAGAAATGATAAAAGAAATGAAAGAGATTCTAAATATATCTAAAGAAAACACAGATAAAAAATTGGAAGAACTAAACAAAATGATAGAATCCCTAGACGAGCAATATAAGAAACAAACAGAATACATAATGCAGATGCACAGAGATATACAGGAAATAAAAAACTCCACTGAAAGTTGTAAACACCGCCTTAATGAAAGTGAAGATAGAATTTCAGACCTTGAAGACAGGATTGCAGCTAGTGAACAGGAAAGGAAAGATCTTTTAAAAATAACAAGGAATCAGGAAACAACAATTCAACAACTGCAAGACGATGCAAAGAAAAATAACATAAGAATGATAGGGATTAATGAAAAAGAAGGAGACAACATAAAGGATATCAAGAGAATATTTAGAGAAGTAATAGCTGAAAATTTCCCAAACATGAGATCAGAAACTGACATCAGGATCAGTGAAGCATATAGAACTCGAAATAGTCATAACCAAAATAAAACTACACCCAGACATGTAATAATCACCATCCCAAAAATCCAACACAAGAATAGATTATTAAAAGCTGTCAGAGAGAAAAGACAGATCACTTATAAAGGAAAACCTATCAGAATCACAGCAGACTTCTCAGCACAAACAATAAAGTCAAGAAGAGCATGGAGTGAAGTATTCCAGATCCTAAAGCAAAATGATTTCCAACCTAGACTGATATATCCTGCAAAACTATCATTCAAAGTACATGGTGAAATACGATATTTCCATGACAAAGAACAGCTGAAGAACTTCATGAACACCAAACCAACCCTGCAAAAAATATTGAAAGACAGTTTAGATACACAAAGGAAAAAACCACTAAGCAAAGCAGATAATTAAACAGAACAGAAAGATAAAGATGCAACAGCAGAGAGATAACATTCCTACAATTAACCAGCATTTAACAGTAATAACCATTAATGTAAATGGTCTCAATGCACCAATCAAAAGAAACAGACTAGCAGAATGGATCAAGACACAAAATCCAACCATATGCTGTTTACAGGAAACCCATCTAACACAGAAGGATACTCACAGACTGAAAGTCAAAGGATGGAAAACAATTCTTCATGCAGCAGGAATCCAAAAAAAGGCAGGAGTAGCCATTCTGTTTGCAGACAACATGAACTTTAAACCAACAATGACCATAAAGGATAAAGAAGGTCACTACATACTTGTAAGGGCAAAACTCCAAGAGGAAGAGATAACTATCTTAAATATATACGCACCAAACTCCAGAGCACCCAGTTATATAAAACAATTATTAACAGAAATGAAAACTCAAATTATCAGTAACACAATTGTAACAGGAGACCTTAATACGCCATTGACACCAAGGGACAGATCAACCAGACAGAAAATGAGCAAAGAAATAACAGAACTGAATCATACCTGTGAGCAAATGGGTTTGATAGACATATACAGAATGTCCCACCCAACAATATCAGAATACACATTCTTCTCAGCAGTACATGGATCATTTTCTAAAATAGACCATATATTAGCTCACAGAACATATTTAAACAAGTGCAAAAGAGCTGAAATCATCCCTTGCATGTTATCGGATCATAGCGCTCTGAAATTAGAAATTAATGATAAAAGATACTGCAAAAATCCCACAAACACATGGAAACTGAATAACACACTCTTGAGTAATCAGTGGGTCACAGAAGAAATTAAAGAAGAAATTAAACAATACCTAAAAGAAAATGAAAATGCAGATACAACTTACCGGAATCTGTGGGATGCAATGAAAGCCGTCCTGAGAGGAAAATTTATTGCACTGAGTTCCCACATCAGGAAAACAGAACGAATACAAATAAATAACTTGATGCTACACCTCAAAGAGCTAGAAAAAGAAGAGCAAGTCAAGCCCAAAGCCAAAAGAAGAGAGGAAATTATAAAAATCAGAGCAGAAATCAATGCAATAGAGACTAAGAAAACAATCCAAAGAATCAACGAATCAAAGAGTTGGTTCTTTGAAAGAATAAATAAAATCGATAAGCCCCTAGCCAACCTTATTTTAAAAAGGGAAGAAAAAGCTCAAATTCATGCAATAAGAAATGAAAAAGGCAAAATCACTACAGACACAATAGAAATACAGAAGATCATCAACACCTATTTCGAAAACCTCTACTCTCAAAAGTTTGATAACACAGAAGAAATAGACAGATTCTTAGAAGCATATGAAGTACCAAAGCTAGATCAAGAGGATGTAAAACTGTTGAATAACCCAATCTCTGTTAATGAAATTGAAAATGCCTTAGTCCTTACCCACCAAGAAGAGCCCAGGCCCAGATGGATTCACTGCAGAATTCTACAAGAAATACAAAGAAGACCTAATGCCGACACTCCTCAAACTATTCAATGAAATTGAAAGGGAAGCAATCCTTCCTAAGTCATTCCTGGAAGCAAATATTACTCTTGTACCAAAACCTGAGAAAGACCCAACTAAAAAAGAGAACTATAGACCGATCTCCCTAATGAACACAGATGCAAAAATCCTCAATAAAATATTGGCAAATAGGATCCAGCAAATCATCAAGAAGATTATACACCATGACCAAGTGGGATTCATCCCAGGAATGCAAGGATGGTTCAACATACACAAATCAATAAATGTAATCCACCATATCAATAAAGCCAAAAATAAGAATCACATGATCATTTCTATAGATGCAGAAAAAGCCTTCGATAAGGTCCAACATTTATTCATGATAAAATCTTTACAGAAAATTGGAATAGATGGTCTTTACCTCAATATAATAAAGGCCATTTATGACAAACCAACAGCCAGCATCATACTAAATGGCCAAAAATTGAAAGCCTTTACTTTAAAATCGGGCACAAGACAAGGATGTCCTTTATCACCACTCCTATTTAATATAGTACTGGAATTACTAGCCAGAGCAATTAGGCAAGAAAGAGAAATAAAAGGGGTAAAGATAGGAAAAGAAGAAGTTAAGTTATCATTGTTTGCAGATGACATGATACTCTACATAGAAGACCCCCTAAACTCCATTGAAAGACTCTTAGATACAATAAATAAATTCAGTAATGTGGCTGGATACAAAATCAGTACTCAGTAATCAATAGCATTCCTATACACAAACAACAAAATCACAGAGAGGGAAATAAGAGAAACTGGACTATTCACATTAGCAAGTCAAAAAATGAAATATTTAGGAATTACTCTTACGAAAGAAGTGAAAGACTTATACAGTGAAAACTATAATACACTGAAAAAGGAAATTGAAGATGATCTCAGAAAATGGAAAGACATCCCTTGCTCATGGATAGGAAGAACAAACATTGTGAAGATGGCCATTCTCCCAAAACTGTTATACAGATTCAATGCAATCCCAATAGAAATACTATCAACATACCTTATAGATCTAGAGAAATCACTCCTAAATTTCATCTGGAACCAGAAGAGACCTAGAATCGCAAAGGCAATTCTAAGCAGCAAAGACAAAGCAGGAGGCATCACAATCCCTGACTTGAAATTATACTACAAAGCAACAGTAGTAAAATCAACATGGTATTGGAATCAAAACAGAGCTGAAGATCAATGGAATAGATTAGAAGATACAACCACAACTACAAACACACTCAACCACCTTATCTTTGGTAAAGGAGCCAAGCAGGTTCACTGGAAGAACGACAGTCTCTTTAATAAATGGTGCTGGAAAAACTGGCTCTCCATTTGCCGAAAACTAAAGCTAGACCCATGTCTATCACCATGTACTAAATTAAAATCTAAATGGGTCAAAGATCTGAATATTAAAACAGAAACACTAAATCTATTGGAAGACAAATTGGGTAGAAACCTTGGAGACAGGAGTAGGTAAAGAATTCATGAACAGGACTCAAACCACACAGGAAATACTTCCCAGAATCAATAACTGGGACCACTTCTTGTTAAAAAGTTTCTGCATGTCAAAAGAAATCTCCAGCATAGTGAAAAGAAAACCCACAAACTGGGAAAAGATTTTAGTGAACTCTCTCTCAGACAAGGGACTCTTGTCTAAAACATATAAAGAATTTAAAAAACTCAGACCTCCAAAATTCAAAGATCCAATTCAAAAATGGGCATCTAAGATGAATACACAATTCTCAGATGAAGAAAGGCAAATGGCAAATAAATACATGAAAAAAATGCTCATCATCATTGGTCATTAGAGAAATGCAAATTAAAACCACACTGAGATACCATCTCACTCCTGAAAGAATGGCCAGGATCAAGAAAACCAACAACAACAAATGCTGGAGAGGCTGTGGGGAAAAAGGAACACTCCTGCACTGTTGGTGGGAGTGTAGACAGGTACAGCCTTTGTGGAGGTCTGTCTGGAGATTTCTCAAAAAGTTGGGATTGGAAGTCCCATTTATTCCAGCTATTCCACTTCTAGGCATATTCCCAGAAGAACTGAAAGCATCATACCACAGTGATATATGTGCACCTATGTTTATAGCAGCACAATTTGTAATCGCCAGATCTTGGAAACAACCCAAGTGTCCATCAACTGAGGAATGGATAAAAAAGTTGTGGTATTTCTATATAATGGAGTATTATTCAGCTATAAAGAAGGATCACATGGAGATATTTATCAATAAATGGGCGCAGCTTGAGACCATACTCATAAGTGAAATAAATCAATCTCGCATGTGTGAATACCGAATAGTTTCCCTAATGTAAGTAATGATTCAAATATATAAAAATATGTGGTAATCATGATTCCCCATTATGGGGCCTTGAAGCCTTATAAAATTTTCACTTATTAATTAGAAAGGCTTTATTCTGGGCTTCTTGATATGGAAATATTTGAAGCTCTAGAATATGAAGTTTTATCCAAATATTTCAAGGAAAAAGACAGACACTATGGTAACTACTATTAAATCAGGTTATTTGGTGATGAAGCATGAGGTTGCTGAAACAGTCATGCTTTGACCTCTATTGTTATATTGTTATGTCCTGTTTTAACTCAATCTCTCCCTTATTCTTTAAAAAAATTATTTAGTTATTTCTTATGTTATTTTAATTACGGGGAAAAATTTTAAAAATTAGGATATATAATAGTAACTCTTTTTGATTTCCTATTAACTTGTTTTGAAGTCCTGTAATACTCCCACGATCTTCTTTTGACTGATTAGACTCTGTTCCATTCTATATGATAGTATCAAGTTTGAGGGTATAGGCAACTACTTTGAAGACAATAAGATTCACTAAGATGCCCATTCTGGTTTGACTATTGTCTCCTTTGGAAGTCCTGTAATGTTTACAATGCCTCAGTTTTATTGGTCTTGTTCTCTACTGTTTTGTCCAACTTTATAATATCTAATGAGATAGACAATTCTTTTTAAGGAAACAAGAGACATTGTTGATAACCATTGTTGATAACCTTGTACTCTGTTCTACATCATGTGCTATGTCTATCCTTGGTTTTGACTGACAGCTTTGTTTTGCCATATTTGACTGTATTCTCTCCCCCCCCCAAAAAAGTAATAAGAACTAAGGAGTAATAAAATCCAAAATGTGTAAATTTTGTTGTAAAAAAGAGAGGGAGAAAAAAAAAAGAGCTCTAACGGATATAACAGCAAGTGTGTTTAGGGGTGTTAAATAGCTGACTATATTAATGTTTTTGGATCATTGAACACAGCTGTTTGCAGTCTCTCTGTTTGAATGTCCACTTTGTATTCTTTGATACTGTGATTTGAGCAACTATATCCAAGATGATAATATGTAATCTATTAACAGGTGATTTCTTACTGTTATGTTTTTTTTTTTGTAGTTCTGTATTATGTGTACCCTTACACCGCTTTGTTTTGTTTTGTGTTTTTCTCTTTTTCCTCTTAAATAAAATTTTTTAAAAAAACACAAAACAAAACAAAGCAGTGTAAGGGTACAAGTAATACAGAACTACAAAAAAAAACCAGTAAGAAATCACCAGTTAATAGATTACATATTATCATCTTAGAAATAGTTGCTCAAATCTCTCACCATCTTGTTTTGACTGATTTTACTCTATTTTTTTGATAGTATCAAGTTTGAGGGTATAGGCAACTACTTTGAAGACAATAAGATTCACTATGATGCCCATTTTGGTTTGACTATTATCTTCTTTGAAGTCCTGTAATATTTCCAATGTTTAGGTTTTATTGGTCTTGTTCTGTACTGTTTTGTTCAATTTTATTATACCTAATGATATAGGCAATTCTTTTTAAGGTAGCAAGAGGCATTATGGTAACCATTGTTGATTACCTTGTATTTCGTTTTTACATCATGTACTATGTCCATTCTTTGTTTTAACTGACTCTGCTTTGTTTAGTTGTATTTAATTTTATTCTCTTCCAAAACAAAAAACTAATAAGAACTGTGGGAGTAATAAAACCTAAAATGTGTAATTGCTATTGTAAAAAAGAGGTTAAAAAGTGCTCTAAAGGATACAACTAAAAGTGTGTTTAGGTGTGTAAGACAGATGACCATATTACTAAGTTTTTGTTGGATCATTGAACAAAATTGTTTGCATTCTCACTGAATGTCCACTTTGTATGCTTTAATTTTGTAACTTGAACAACTATTTCTAAGATGACAATATGTAATCTATTAACCAGTGATTTCTGTTTTTTTTAATTCTGTATTGCTTTTACCCTTTTTCTGTTTTATTTTTTTCTCTTTAAATAAAATTTTTTTAAAAGGAGGATAAACTTGAGGCTCTTATAGGTAAATGGATGCAACTCAAGATCATACTCATAACTGAAATAAGTCAGACTCATGTAAACATCATATTTTTTCCCTGGCATGAGAAACTGAAAGAGTAAATATGGTCTAAATAAGATCTAAAATGTACAGTAGATATTGTGAAATGGTAAGAAATTGATAAAAAGGGAAAAGGAACTAGAACTGGGGAAAGGGAAAATGAAGGAAGGGAAAAGAGAGAAAATATACGTTATGGGGCTGGGGATTTAGCTCAGCAGCATAAGCACCTGCCTTTGCAAGCAGACAGTCGTGAGTTTGATCCCCAGTACCGATAAAAATGAAAAAGACAAAAAAAAAAGAAAATATAAGTTATAGTGTTAGTGTCTCTCAGCTCACAGAAAAGGAAAGTTTGCACCTTTATCAATTGGAGAATTTTATGTCCATATCTTGTATCCTGATTAAATAGTTTAAAGATAATAATATGAAATGTGTTAACTATTACTATTCTCCTATGTCTTGTTATGAAATGTAATTTTATCTTTTCTCCATAAAATACAAACAATAAAGAAATTACAATGAGATGCATTATACTGCCTCTGGCCTCCACACTCAGTCACAGACATATTACTCTGAAGGGACTTTCTCTCCAGAATTTCCCCTCCCTCATACTGAGGGACTCCTCTCTAGACACCTCCACAATAAGTACTAATTATGAGAACAGAACATAGATTTCCCAGAGCTCTGACCCTTCTTGTAAATAATGAGGAAAGTGTATTCCCCTTTCCTCACTAGTGAGAGGATTCACCAGTGTCCTCCCTCTTCTCTCCAACTGCCATGGCCCTAAGGATTCTGAAGGAGACACCTGCTATCGCCATCAACTAATGGTAATCAGCTGACTGCTTACCACTACAAGACTGAGTCAAGTCCTTGCCTTGTCTTTTTATCGGTACCAGGGATCGAACTCACGACTGCCTGCTTGCAAGGCAGGCGCTTATGCCGCTGAGCTAAACCCCCAGCCCCCAGTCCTTGCCTTGTCTATATCCCCACATCCCAAAACAGAACCACCACCTGTGCATTTGAATTCCTTCTCAATGTCCTATTGGTTCCTTTGCTGACAAGCAAGATGGCACTTGAGGTGCCTGGATATGACTTCAGGCACTCATTTCAGACACCAATGCAGTTATACTGTTGGAGTTTTTGTTGATCTTCTCAGTATCATCTCAAACTCAGATCCAGAGGAGGAGCAGTAAACCCACATAACATCTGAATACTCAAGGTTTAAAATATTCAGACCAGAGACTAGACATGAAGGTGAGTTTATCATTACTTTCCCTTAGGAAAACACAGTTTTGCAGCTGGGAGGAATTTTGTATTATATCAAGGAGGTTTGGGGAAAACCCTACAATATATCCTATATTTTATTTCTGTGTGCACAAGGAGAATGATGGTGGGGGTGTGTAAGCATGTGTGTTGCGTTATGTATTTGGAAATGCGTTCATACATGTAATAAGGATGTTATCTGGGAATTTTGTTAGTATTTTCATGCTGTGGCATGTTTGAAGGAAAATGGCTCAGGACTTGCCTGGTAGAAGTGGTGTGCAGCTAGCTAATCACGGTACTAAAAACCTTACTTCTTGTGACTCAACATCACCAGCTGCCGTTGGTCCATAAGACCAAATTTACCTCCCATGCTTTGCGTCTATTATGACTCCAATGCAGTAAAATTATCTAGAAATAAACATCATGCTTTGTGTGTCCTCTTATTCTCTAATGTCTCTAGAATTACAGAGCTGGGTTTATCTGAAAAAAAAAACAGAAAATACTTGGAATTAGATTTAAGCCAAATGATGTGATCTTGTTACTTCATTTCAGCCACTTTATTGTCCTACTCTATAAAATTATTCTCTGGTTTTCAAGTGAATAAAGATTGGAGTTAATATATGAAAGAAATAAGAATTTTTATAACATTTCTGTCAAAAACTA
This sequence comes from Cavia porcellus, assembly GCF_034190915.1. Taxonomy (NCBI): domain Eukaryota; kingdom Metazoa; phylum Chordata; class Mammalia; order Rodentia; family Caviidae; genus Cavia; species Cavia porcellus. The sequence continues at coordinate 52,844,473 of NW_026947511.1, read as the reverse complement.
GTATAAGAACTCTTAAAATTTGTTTCTTGGGCTGGAGGGTATAGTTCAGTAGGAAACTGAGAGCTTAGCAAGCTTGAGGATGTGTTCAGTTCCCAGGACCACACACACAAAGACTCATTTTTTGATTTGTAAAAACAGGGTTCAATACATACCTACCATGTACTTTGTGTTTTATCTATTTAGCTCATTTCACCTACTGCTGCTTTTATGTAAGAAAACTGGGTCACAGAGAGGCTCAATAACATGTTCAAAGGTCCTGTTAGGAAACAGCAGAGCCAAGACTCAAATCCAGGCACCTGGATCTTGAACACTTGTTCCTATTCGTCATAGTAACACTTGTTCTGCCAAATAAGGACAGAGTGAGAGTACCACATAAGCAGGATGTCTTGTCGGGGGGAAAGTAGTATTTCTGGGAAAATAAAAAATAAGAGGATTATTATTTTAAAATTAAAAGCATGAATATGCTGTTTGAAATGTTATCTATCTAAATGATATGCCAGGAAAATTGTAGTAGAAATGTTTTATAGGAATTTTATCAGCCGTGATGGTTTCTATATTATAAGGTATTTGACTCAATGTCAAGTTAAAATTCCTTTTGTTCCTTGTGTTCTCTCTCCATTTGTCTGAGAATATTTGACAGTAGAGCTAAGATAGAATAAAAACCTTAGAAGTTACCTAATACAAACTCCTCACTTTATGCATGACAAAATTAAAACAAGGGGACCTGAAGTGACCTACCCATATCAAGTATTAGGATAAAGATGGCTACTCGCTAGGACCAAAGTCTTCTGACTTCTAGACTACCAGCAAGTGTTCTTTCCTCCACCACCACTGGTTTAAAAGCTAGCATTCGCGTGTTGATCCGTGGTGATCATGATCATGGTGTGTAACAGGAGGAAGAGCAAGGACATTGCAAGCAGCCTCCATTCATGACAGTAGTCAGTAACGCATTGGGTTGTGTTAAAAATTAAACTGAGGCACCATGAAAAATGTAAAGAGTTTATGTGAAGACTGATCCATGAATTGGGCAGCACCAATCCAGAAGAGAGATTCATACGGGACAGACACAGAAGTAAGATAATGAAAGCATTTGACTTGTTATAATTAGAAGGCTGCCATATTTGGTCTGTCTCATTAGAAATTCCCTAGTTATACAAATGTCTTGCCTGACTTAAATGAAGTGTAAGTTATGTTTGCAAATAGAGGAAGGTTAAGGTCACTTATGTGGCCTAACTGGTTTTGAATGCTCAGGGATTTTTCTTTCCATCTGAATCTAATGGTTGCATAAATAAAACAAGGAAGGTGATAATTATGGTCTGTAAGTATTAGACCAAGTTTGATATATTGCTCCGATTTTAGGCACTGCACACTTTCAAGGAAACAGGGGAAAGGGAGGCTTACGGTGGAATCTCTCATTTGAAGGTCATATGAGAGGAAAACTAGATTTCTCCTGGTCCCTGGGAATATAACCAGAACTAGGGAGGCAGGTGAAGGAACGCTGATTTGAAAATCAGACCAATCTGAGTACAAGTTATACACAGCCACTGCCTAGCTATGACCTTAGAGCAACTTAATTATCTTTTATGAGCCTCCACCTGATCCTTCACAAAATAGAGCTTCCATTTGTCTCGTGGGATCTTGTAGCTAAACCAAGGAACACTGGCATGTTGGCATATGGCCTCCAAACAAACTCCACGTTCAGATCTCTAGATGGAATTACGGTTAATAAATTATCTGCGTGCTGTGTCTCTTCCCCAGCCGGGGTTTTCCTTTGCAGGTCAGTGACTGGGCCATCGCTGCCGTTCAGTCATACCAAACCTTCCCAGAGTTTCTCTTCTTAGGTCAACCACAGCAGCAGCACCAGGGAGCGCGTCCTCCTGCTGGGCTTCTCCGACTGGCCCTCCCTTCAGCCGCTGCTCTTGGTCCTGGTTCTCCTGTGCTATGTCCTGACGCTCACCGGCAACTCGGGGCTGGTGCTGCTGGCCGTGCGAGACCCGCGCCTGCACGCGCCCATGTACTACTTCCTGCGCCACCTGGCCGCGCTGGACGCGGCCTTCGCCACCAGTGTGGCGCCGCCCCTGCTGGCCGGCTTGCGCGGCCCGGCGGTGCTGCTGCCCCGAGAGGGCTGCCTGGCGCAGCTGTGCGCGTCGCTGGCGCTGGGCTCGGCCGAGTGCGTGCTGCTGGCGGCGATGGCGCTGGACCGCGCGGCCGCCGTGTGCCGCCCGCTGCACCACGCCCGGCTCTGCTCCCCGCGCCTCTGCCGCGCGCTGGCCGCAGCCTCCTGGCTCGGTGGCCTGGCCAACTCGGCCGCGCAGACCGCGCTGTTCGCCGCCCGGCCTCTGTGCGCGCCCCTGCGGCTGGACCACTTCATCTGCGAGCTGCCCGCGCTGCTGCAGCTGACCTGCGCCGGCGGCCGCGGGGGAGACTCGGTGGAGCGCCAGATGCTCGCCGCCCGCGTGGTCGTCCTGCTGCTGCCGTCCGCCGTCATCCTGGCCTCTTACGGCGCAGTGGGCAGAGTGGTGTGCGCCATGAGGTCCCGCGGGGGCCGGAGGAAAGCGGTGGGCACGTGTGGCTCCCACCTGACCGCAGTCAGCCTGTTCTATGGCTCTGCCATCTACACCTACCTGCAGCCCACGCACAGCTACAACCAGAGCCGAGGCAAGTTCGTTTCTCTCTTCTACACTGTGCTCACACCAGCCCTCAACCCGCTCATCTACACGCTAAGGAACAAAGAAGTGAAGGGGGCAGCGAGGAGGCTTCAGAAAAGTCTGTGGGGGAGGCGGGACCGACAGTGACGGGCCCAAGGATGGAAGTGCCCCGTCGGTCAGTTTCCGAATCTGCAGGATTTGTCTCAGGGAATCTGGCGTTGATGGAGAGATCCTCTCACCGGGTGGGGCTCACATTCCTGCAGGGAAAACCCCCGTGCGATCTATATTTATACCTTTTTGGGAAGGGGAAATGGACCCTAAGCTAAATAGGAAAAGCATGATTTGAGGCACCCTTCCTCATCCTCAGGGGACGCCGTAACCACCCTTCACCTAGTCTGATGCAAGACTATGGAAGAGCCGTGCTCTCTGCCATCGGGGCTCGTTAAAGTTAACGAGCGAGTCACAGAACCGTGACCTCTCTTTTTAAGGAAAACGGACCCAACATCATGCAGACCTAGGGAGCTGATCAGCGCCCACCAGAGCCCTGGACCCACAGTGCTGAGAGACCCATAGATGCGGGGAACTGTGCTGAGTGAGGTGATGCTGAGAAACCGACCTGCGGGAAATGGTTATTTGACAGGTTTTAAGGAGAAGGAGCTAGAATTGGTAAGGAAGAAGGCAAGGCAAGAAGAGAGGAGAGGGGCTGCGAGGGGAAGACTCAGATTCTCAAGAGAGGAGTAGGGATCCAGCGGAAAAAACAAACACGTTTCATCACCCAGAACCTGAGCAAAGGTTTGGGATGAGCCCGCAAGCCAACCCCTAGCCTCCCTCACTCTCAGTGGTGTGACCAAACTGGAAAAGACCTGCAAGACTGTACGACAGCCTGACAGAGCAGGGTCCACGACCCGCCACTCAAAAAGTTTGTCTCCTCCTGAAGTACATCTGTCCCCAAAGAGCTCCTATGGAGAAACAAAATCTCTAGATGCTCACGGAAAATGCCTTCCCATGCCCACCCTCAGAAATAACACTTTTAACTGGTCGTGGGGTATAGTGAATAAATGGCAGATTTAATTTCATACCGAGCAACTTTTTTCCAAGCAGCTTTAAGGAGAGGACAAGTGGTTTCAATAAATTTCTAAATTAGTTCTTTGTTAGAATGTGATCATACTGGAGCTAAGAATTCATTTCATAATAAATCATTTCACTGTTCCCTATAAGTAGCAATTCAATTTCATCTGACTATTATTGAGTAACATACATGAGGTACTGTTATTATAGAAACTCAAAAATTAGTAAAATATGGCTCCTAACATAAAATTTACTATCTTATCCTGTAGGAAATAGTTTTTCTCTGAGAAAGTATAAAAGATTAAATGTCATGCCAGCTTTGAATGCTGTCTCTAAAAGAAATTTTGTTTTCTTTTCTCAGTAAAATTAACAACATTGCCACTCAGTTAACCGTTAGAATTAAATAATCACTGAATTAAAAAGTACACTTCATCCTACCCATTTCACACCAAATTTAACTGTTCTTTTCATTCTCATTAATTTTGAAATGGTGATGAGCCAAAAGGAGGCTCTGTGCTTCTGATATAACCCCATCTTTTGATGGGCATGGTTGTCCATGCCTGTAATTCCAGCACTTGGGAGGCTGAGGCAGAAGGATCTCTGTGAATTCAAGGCTAGTCTGCGCTACAAAGTGAGTTCAAATCCAGCCTGAACTGCATAATGAGACTCTGTCTCAAAAAAAGACAGAAAAAAATCCTGATATAACCCCATCATCAGAGTAGCCAACCCTCTAAGGAATAGTGTACCAAGAAGAGGACATTGCCTTTTCTGATGCCATAATCTGCCATGCTCTTTGCAACTTCCAAGCTCCTTCCATCGTGGGTCACAGTCTGGGTCTCTAGGGTTACAGCTGTCACTACCTCCACCATCCTTTTCATCTTAATCACCGAGCTGGAGCAGGTGCCTGTGCCGCTCATTACTTGACTCCCCCAGAAACAAGGCCAACTCCTCATCTCTGGGCTTCCTTACCTAGTAGATTCTCATCTCCTTGTCAGTGTGTTCAGCCATGAAAAGTCTTCAGAGCCAAAAAGTCTTCAGCGTGGCTTTTGAGTCTAGGAACCCAAACAAAGGACCTGGTCCTGCACATAAATCTTGGTTCTAGACCTGATGTGTTCATGGATCTTCACACTGTCATTGAGGCTGGCTTCAAAGGTCATTAATGCTTGGTTCTTATTACAGCCACGTACAAAGAAAGTCAAAAGACAATTGCTTAGAATGTTTGCCACCCTTTATACTCTCTGCTTCCCTAACCTTTCACTGCCTTCCAGTTCTTTTTCAATAATGTATCTTCCCTCTCTAGGAACTTCTTTTTTGGAATTCAGGGTCATAACACAAAGAACACTACCTCAGTTCTATTTCTTTTCCTGCTGGGACTCCAACTCAGGACCTCAAGCCTACTGGGCAGGCACATGTGTTGCTGAGCTATGTCCCTGGTTAGTGTCATTTCTTTTGAATACTTCTTCTCCGTGTCAAAATGTAATTAATGATTTCCTGACTGATTTACCTGCATCTCCTATCCAGATTTATTTTTTATCCAGTTTTTTTTAATTTCCTCATTGCTCTATAGTATCTTGCATATTGTGGTGACACCATGTTCAATGTTATTTGTTAATCTGTATTTCTTGTGTTTTGTATATAACTGTTATAAAAATATGATCCCCTCTTTTGACTAGACCAGGACTTCAATGACAGAAGATAATTGGAACTTCGACTAGAAGATTCAGGAGGAGTAGGTATAATCACTCTTGTAAAGGCTGGAGGCCTTGTGCTCCATTCAAAGTTTCCCTCCAGTGTACATGTTGTGGATTTTAGGTTCTCTTCTTGGTTCATATATTTGTTTTAAGGTAATGGATTAGGTCATTGACAAAAGAGTTTTCTGAAACTATCCTTTGGGAGGGAAGCTGAAGTTTGACTCAGAATAATCCTATAATTTCACATCTTATTCCTCTGTAGAGAATCAAGTCTATCCCCACTATCTGCTATTTTTTCCCCAAGGGCAGCCAATTTACAGTCTGGTTCAGAAAGAACTCAGGACTGGTTCAGAAAGAACTCAGGACCCAAATGACCAGCACCTTCAAACACCTTCTTCCCAGTCTGCAGTGATCAGTGCTTGCCTCATTTTTGTCATGAAGCTTCCCCATCACCTTCCCTTCAAAAGCACAGTCACTCATCTGAGACGTCTCCCCAACTCTTAGAAATGTTTTTCTTTTACCACTCCATTTGTCAAATCCTAACTTATACAGAGACAGGAAGCATTGCAAGTCATTTCTAAAATCAAAGGAACTGAAGGGAAAAAAACTATGAAAGTGGACAATGTGTTCAGCTTATACATGAATGGCTGAGTTGGAAATCCCATCTGAACTGCCGTGCTGTCCAAACTATGTCCCTTTTTAATTATTTATTTATTTATTTATTTATTTTTGGTACAAGGGATTGAACTCATCTCCTCATGCTTGCCAGGCAGGCACTTGTGTGACTGAGCTAAATCCCCAACCCCTTTTTTTAATTTTAAAGAGAATTTTTTAAAAAACAACAAAAATGATATACAGAATTTCAAACAAGATGACACAAAATTAATAATGATTATTATATTGCATGATGTCTTCAAAATAGCTATTACAAATTGTGCTGCTATAAACATGGATCGCATAGATCAGTATGGTATAGTGTTTTCATTTATTCTGGAAAAATACATAGGAGGGGAATAGCTGAGTCAAATGGGATCTCTAATCATAGTTTTCTGAGGAATCTCTACAGTAATTTCCACAGTGGTTGCACCATTCTGCACTCCTACCAACAGTGGAGAAGGGTTCTTTTTCACTACAGCCTCACCAGCATTTGTTATTGGATGATTTCTTGGTGACAGACATTCCACTTTGTATGTCCTCTTGAGATTGCATACAATATAAGGCAGGGAAAGAAGCTTGCTTCCTCCTTTTGCCCTTTTGCTCTTGTCACTTTTGGTATCTGCTTCAGCCACCATAAATGGTCAGCCCCACCACCCTGCCTTGGTGCCAGCCGAGTATGGACTGAAACTTCCCCGCACTGTAAGCTAAATAAATCTTTCCTTCCTTCACTTTGGGTGTCAGATATTTTGTCTCAGCAATGAGAAAAAAGTAAACTAGACAGATTCCAACTGGATTAAGGCCCAGATTTCTCTACATTGATGGAGATGGAGGCAGTGTACTCTCCAACATTGCACAGGAGTCCCAGTATGACTTGGTCTTTTTCATACAAAAGTAGTCTGGGAGAGGTGCAAAGAAAGGAACTTTCAGAAATTCTTTCTAGAGAATTCCCATAGGCAGAAAAGGAATAAGGAGTCATTCTCAGGGAAATGACTAAAGGTGACTTCCAGACCTAACACATTGCATAGCTGCCACCAGGACATGAACTGGGATTATACATCCTCTCAGGCCTCATCGCATTTGGGATATGTCATGGTGCAGTAAGCTATGGGTGGTTTGAAAAAAGATGGATTAGAACCTGTTTTGGGGTACCATACTTCTTAATGATTTTGGCAAGTAATCTTAGTCCAAGATGTCACTATATCTAAGGATTACAGGCTTACCCAGCCCACTCTTCTACGGACTTCCATTGGGCAAATATTTCCTCCTTCTCGGCACTGCGGTTGTGTGGTCTCATCACTTTATCTTGTCCCCTACTCTTCTTAAACCACCTCTTTACAACAGAGTAAAATCACTCCACTAAGGGGAAAATCACTGCATACATGTACCTGGTATACACTGGATTTTGTTATAGAATCTTAGAAATTTTTTTGTCTTTTTCGTCTTTTATTGGTACCAGAAATCAAACTCATGACTGCCTGCTTGCAAGGCAGGTGCTTATGCCACTGAGCTAAATCCCCAGCCCCAGAACCTTAGAATTTGCTTCTATGGTAAAGGGTAATAGTTACCACAGTTTTTCAATAGCTACACTATATGTGAAACTATTGTTATTGATAACTGTACTACTGTAGCCAGGATGTTGTACATGTTATAATCAGTTTTTGTCACTTGTATGATAATGCTGAAACTGTATGAGATCATAATCCTCACCA